>NW_010202282.1:0-6670 GCF_000695765.1 Mesitornis unicolor
TCAACCCATGAATCTCCTTTCCTTTTCCCAGCAAAGGAATAGGCATTATCATAGAATCACAGAATGTATTGGGTTGGAAGAAACCTTTAAGAATCACCTAGTCCAACCCCCCTGCAGTAAGCAGGAACGATGTTACCACAGATCAGGTTGCTCTGAGCCCCATCAAGTCTGACCTTGAATATCTCCAGGGATGGGGCCTCCACCAACTCTCTGGGCAACCTGTGCTGGTTATCTACCACCCTCAAATTGAAGAATTTTTTCCTAATATCCAACCTAAATCTGCCCTTTTCTAGTTTAAAACCAGGTGAACAGCTCTTCCCCAGATTTCTTATAGGCACATTTCAGGTATTGGAAGGTGGCTATAATGTCCCCCCAGAGCCTTCTCTTCTCCCGGCTGAACAACCCCAACTCTCTCAGCCTGTCTTCGTAGCAGAGGTGCTCCAGCCCTGTGATCACCTTTGTGGCCTCCTCTGGACCCGCTCCAGCACTTCAATGTCCTTTCTGTGTTGGGGGCCCCAGAACTGGGTGCAGTGCTCCAGGTGGGGTCTCACCAGAGCAGAGAAGTGGGGCAGAATCACCTCCCTGGCCCTGCTGGCCACACTTCTTGTGATGCAGCCCAGGATGCAGTTGGCTTTCTGGGCTGCAAGTGCACATTGGTGGCTCATGTCCAGCTTCTCTTCCACCAGTACCTCCAAGTCCCTTTCCTCGGGGCTGCTTTCCAACTCGTACCTCCCAGCCTGTATCGGTAATGAGGATTGTCCCGACCCAGGTGACAGACCACGACTGGGCGTGGAGGGTGAATTCGGGTGTCGGCAGTTTGGGTTCAGGGGTTTCTGCTCCCTTGAGGTCCCCAGAGAGCAGGGGAGCGGCTGGGCCTGAACAGCGGGGTAGGACCCTGACTGGCACCGCTGGGACGGGGACAGAAGGGAAAGCTGCTTCCTCAGTGCCACCTTGTGCCCGAAAACCGAACAGCAGTTTTGTAGGATTAAAGAGCAGAGGGTGATTGGTGGCAAGGCTTGGAGCAGGCCAGGGCTTGCCTTTGGGACTGGCAAATCCCAAATGGGGGCAAAAAAGGGCTTTTGAATAGTATTTGGAATGGCTTCTTCCTGAGAGCTCTGGTGACACCGTGACTTTATGTGAAGCTTTAGCTAGGAAAATTGAGCTTTGGCTCACCAAAAGTTGTATAAAAATGGTTTAAATTTAAATTCAGCAGGGGTTGGTGAGCTCTGCCCAGCCGTCACCATTTGGCCAGGAGCTGGGTGCGTGGTAAATAAATATGACTGTGGGCTTTTTCCCAGTGTGTCTGAAAGGGGCTTTCCTTTCTGGCGAGGCCTCTTTTGGAGATGGTCTCCCAGTGTCAGCTATGCAGCTCTCATTTGTTACATACAGCAGCCAGATGCTGAGCCCAGGAAAGTGTCAAGCAGTGCAGGGGACAGTCCAATATCTTCCATGGGGATGTGTGTCTTTTTATTAACCTCAATCCTTAACTAAAGCAAATGACCTGGCCATCAGTCTATTGAAGTGGGGAATTACACATTCAGGCTTGACCTCTTGAAAAGCCCAGTGGTAGGAGGTGGGAGAGAGGGCAGAGCAATGGAGCTGTGCTGCCATAGGATGGCCAAGCACCAATGCTGGAAGTACCAGCAGAAAACATGGAGCTGTAGAGTCAAACCTCATTTTTGAACACCACTGCTTGATTCTCTCCTTGATCTGGAAAAAGCAGATTAATGCCAGCCCCACATCCAATTGCTCGCTACTTGTGACAGTGTGGGCAATTACAGGGTCATGGGCATGTGAAACAGCCCTGCACTCTTTGAGATGCTGGGCGGGAGCATCCACTGACAAAAAAAAAGGCTTTGAAAATTACACTGTATTTTTTTCATAGAAAGAACAAAGCCTTTGTAGATAAGCAAGCCAACAGCACAGCAAATGAACTGTCTTCTCCACAAGCTTCCCAGCTCCATTCACCTTTGGGTAGGTGTTGTCTTTGTAGTTTCCTTCGCTAGCATATTTGTAGAGAGCAAGACCGAGCAGGATCAGGGATGGGCCCCAACTGCATGCTGTAGGGTGTCTTTTCAAGCAGAACTGATCTTGCCAGCTGACTGGAGAGACTAAACCAGCCATTCCTTAGCAACCCACAGGTATTTTGCAAAGAAACAATTGAAATTGAGATATTTTGGCTTTTTCTTCTTTGGTTTGCCTACCCTTGGGCCAGCATAGTCTTAAACCAGGCCAATGATGAGCTCCCCAAGTCAGCATAGCAGCATCCCACTCCTCTCCTACGTGCCTGTGTTGGACGCAGCAATCTGCCTTATTTGAGGTCTCTGATCTGGTCTCAACCCCAACACAACATTTGCCTTCATCTTCAAGAGCTGATAGCTGTGGCTGACAGCCAGACTGTGTGTGGTGGGACAGCCCTGGCTCTGTACATCAGGCAGCTCAGGTGTTTGTCGTCTGAATTTTTCTCCACTGAAAAAAGACTATATTTAAAAAATTAAATAGCCAGCAAAGACTGCGCTGGGGGGGCTGGAGGGCTGAAGTACCAACATGGAGCATAGTTAAGCCTGACTGTACATAAACAGAGCCTGGCATCGCCCCTCCAGGCATGGTCCTGCAAGCAAGCGACTGATGAGTGAAGCTGCAGAGCCTGATCCCAGGGCTACCCTAGTGATGGAGACTACCGGCCTGGTACCATGCAGCTTCGCAGGTTCAGAGTTACGTGTAGTTTGTGCTGTAAAAGCAGGAGTCATTCACTGTATCCCTGTAAAAGCTGCAGAGTCCTTACCTAGCACAGCTATTTGTTTGCAGTATTTTCAAGGGGAGGGTTGGTTGCTGTTGTCTGGGAGCACCTCGTCTCCTCTCTTTCCTGTTTCTAAACTTTATTTAAAGCAGTTGTGGAACCTGCCAGCCTGGACCGCCCAGGCCTTTCTTCTCAAATAAACACATTTTTTACTATCCACCACAAGAGGTCCCCAGGATCCCAAGGAAAAAAAAGAGGAAAATGCATCTAGGAGCAAAGTTTGGGAGCACCGATGCTAAACCACTGTAGTGGGAGGAAACCTTGCTCTCTCTCTCAGACCTGAGACTTCCAAACCATCTCTTGAGGTTTGAGTTTCAATCCTTGGGGTGAGATTTCAAAATTTCTCTGGGTACGTGGGGGCTGGTTGCAGATACAAGGTGTTGCCAGCACCATCTGGGAGCTTTTGCTTCAAGGGAAAACCCAAACTGAGGGAAAACAGTAAGTTTTTCATCAATTGGATGAACCAAGGCATCACACTAGAAGGGCTGGCAGCTGTGAAAAGGTCACTGCATCCTCAGTGGCCGTGGTCTTCTCAGTGGCTGCGATCAAGCATCCAAACTTCTCCCCTTCTCAACCAAGGGAAGCTTTTTCACATCATGCAGCCCTGTTATAAAGCTAAATACATTTCCATTAACATGTATTGCAGTGTTTTCATGGGGAGTGAAATGAAAAGTGGCATTAATTGAGGAAGCACAATCTGTAATGCTTTGAGGCTTTATGAGCAGTACTAGCTTGCTTGTCCTTCTCCCTGTATGTCTCGCAGCAAACAAAGCCCTATTCAAACATATTTCAGTGCAGAAATTAATAAAGGTCAACCACAGAACTGCTAAGGTTACAGTAAAAGTTGTTACTGGAATAGATTTAAGGCCAAAACCAGGTACCAGGTGGACAGTGCCCTCACAGCACGCTCTCCTTTCCCCCATGTGAGGCTCTGAAGTTAATTTGCCGTGTGCTTTGGAGATTTGTGTTGAAGACAGATAAATGGCTCATGCAATTTAATGTTGCAAATGATGCGAGACTGGAGAGTGCAGAAAGGCAAGCTACAGTAATAGGAAGCCCAGCTTCAGGCTGTGTTGTTACATGAACAGTGGCAGGAAAGGGCAAGCTAGGGCAGTGGGGTTACTGCAGGGGCTGTGCCTTTGCACTCCCTTTGGAAATGCTGTGGGCAAATGGCGTGTTTATTTCAGATGCTGTGCACATCTCCTGGTGAACCAGCGGCTCTCAGCTATTCTTGCCTGTGGCAACAGGGGTGCAGGCAGGAGGGTCAGCCCTTCTCTAGTGTTGGGCATGGTGTACTCCTCCATCCTCTGTAGCTCTTCTATCTCCGCTGTTTCCCAGTTGGTGCTATTAAGACTTTTGTTGGTGGCCATAATGTGATGTGCTCGTGCTGGTGCCTGTCTGGCTCAATGCCTTCGCTCTCTTCCATTTAATCTGCTTACAGCAGAACAGTTGCAATGCTTTCCTGTTTTACCTATTCTGGCCTGGCTTTTGCTGTGCAGTTGCTGTCCCTTGCTGCAGGGCGCTGTTTTGGTGGCAGCTTTGAGCCTGTACACGCACACACGTGATCCCATCCCTTGCCTGCACTGCAGACCTCCCCAGCTAGACCAAGCAGATCTTGTATGGAAACACAGTACATGGCTCTTGTAAAGAAATGAATGTGTGTGTTTTCTTCCTTAAAGTCCATCAGGAGTGTGCACCAGAGGAGCTCTGGCCAGCACAGCTTCAGACAGGCTGCGATCGAATTGAGAGAAATGCTGGGCTGAAGTTGGGGAAAGGAGGAGTAATTACAGGGTGCCAGCTAATGAAGGAGCAGTGCTTACGTGGAGACTTTCACTAATGTCAGGGACTGAAGAGCTCAGCGTTGCCTGGACTCAGGTGACTGGTGAGAAGGATGCAGTTGTGGGAATCAAGGTCAATGTCACCAGGGGAAGTTTTGGAAAGGAAGCTAGGGCCAGACACCAGATGATGGCTGTGGGAATGCAGTTAGTCAGGACACACAGGATCTTCCTTCTTCCCATCTCACTGATGTCTCCCAGGGAAAGGAACCAGGACAATATAAAATAATATTCTGCTGGCCCAGTCCACTTATTCAAAAACAGTTTGTATGACTTTTACTTTGGTGGGGGTAGGTTATTGGTATAAGCCCTTGGCTGTAGTGAGGTAGAAGTGCAAATGAGCAAACGGATTTGCAGGAGGGAAACTGTGAACTCTGTCATTCCTTTCAAGGCGGCATTTCTCAAACTCTTGAATTGAAATTACTCTTGATTAAATTAATTATCTTAAAGTTGGAGCTTGTCTGTAAGAAAAAGTTAGTTTAAATGGAGAGAAGAGGGTTTAGCTGAGTGAGAGTTACCCATGGAAATGAAAACAATCAAGCTCTTGCTGGGATCTGGCTGGGAAACACCCTAGAAAATCTACCATGCTTTGTGGAGGAGAAGGCTGAATTTCTTCCTTTAGCAGCTGAGCCAACATAACACACAGACTGCTGACAAAGTCCTTGTGCACAAAAGACATTTATTCATTGCTGAGGAGCGGTACTGCATAGGAAGTCTCCTCCTACAAGAGGAGACAACAATCTCTGAGCCCATTCAGTTATCTGAGCTGCTTCATTGCAAGACATCGCATGCTCTGGTGTTGGAAACATGCAAGCCTTGCAGCAACCCTTGTGAGGAGGATGTGGCTGTTGAATTTGCTCAAACTCCCGCTGAAGGCAATGGCAGTTATGCTGGAAAAACAAATTGGTTTAGTAAGTGTTGTCTCATGTTGATGAGCTGTGTGACGAATGCAGTACCTAGAGGACTCCTAGCAGGAATTGTGTGGGCATTAACATCAGGCTTAGAGCAGGTATGGCTCTGGGATGGATGGAAGAAAGGGGGATGCAAGGGATACTAATGCCTGCATCTTCTCTTCCAACAGTAGATCCTTAACAGGGCGCCTGAGTGCAGGATTGGGTGAAGGTACTCTCTGATGACACTTCCCGAGTCCTACAGTAGATTATAAAAAAATCTTCATTGAATAAAACCTCTCTGGAAAGTCCCAGAGCGAACAGTATTTCTCACATTAATACAGGGGGAAAAGTCAATGAAGATGAATGTTACCAGAGTGTGGGGAGTGTGGAGGGGAGTTTCCTTTTAGATGGATAGAAATAGATTTTTCTTTAGGTGTTTAAAACTGTACATTTCTTTTTCTTTGGAAATGTTCTTGAACTACAACTTCGTATGAGCTCTGCAGGCAGTGCTGCATGTGGAGCTGCTCTTACTGCTCTCAAGAAATGAAGCCTCACCAAGCCCGGGTAGCCCTTTCTGCACATGGTGAGGCTGGAGCCTAAAAATCACACAAATAAGCATGAGCTGGGGCTCCTGAAGGGCACTCATATACCCTCTCTCCCAGGGTTTTTCATTTATTTTTTGGTGTAAATTAGGAATTAAGAGGTATTTTTTCTTTTCCTGCTTTGCAACTTCCTCTCCACCTTGTAACAGGGGAACAGAATGGGTGGAGAGGATTTCTATTCTCTTGGTCATGTGGTGAAACGATCAGAATCACAGAATATCAGGAGTTGGAAGGGACCTCGAAAGCTCATCCAGTCCAACCCCTGCCAGAACAGGATCACCAGACCAGGTCACACAGGAACACGGCCAGGCGGGGTTTGAATGTCTGCAGAGAAGGAGACTCCACAACCTCTCTGGGCAGCCTGTTCAGTGCTCTGTCACCCTCACAGTGAAAAAGTTTCTCCTCATGTTCAGATTGAACCTCCTGTGCTCCAGCTTGCTCCCATTGCCCCTTGTCCTGTCATTGGCTGTCACTGAGCAGAGCCTGGCTCCTTCCTCCTGACACGGACTCTTTACAAATTTATAAACATGAATGAGGACA
>NW_010202283.1:0-27898 GCF_000695765.1 Mesitornis unicolor
TTCACCCAATGAATACATTTACTCTGTTTAAAGAAAATAAAATTGAAAAAAGTTGAAAAAGAGAAAGAGAATAAATTGAAAGAAGTAGTATAACTGTTTTGAATTCCCTGCTTGGATTACTGTAGTTAATTGGGCGACCTATAAAGAAAAAATACTTACTTTGCAAGTAAGTACAAGTAGATTTGAAATTGTAAGTCATTCTGGAAAGCAATAATCTACTCTTGTCACAGTGGAGGCATTGCTACAGCTGCAGGAGCAGGAGATGAGATCAAGAGGAAATTGAATTTTACTGATATACTGTGATTAGATAAAGACAGCAGCACTGTACTAAAGAATATATCTTCATATAATTTTGAGCTAAACATTTGAGGAACAAACCATGTGACATCCTCTTCATAGAGCTGGATAAAATATAGCATAATTGGAAGAAAATCAAAGACAAAGTATTTAAAAAACCAAACGCGCGCACACACAACAGAGGAGACTACCTGTTGGATTTTGCTTTTTGCAAACTACTCTCCTTTAATTGGTCCTTCTCTAACTCCAGGGATCAGATTCTGTTCTATATTATCTTGCTTTTCTTTGAAATGCAACAGCATATGTTCAGGCTGAGAGAGTTGGGGTTATTCAGCCTGGAGAAGAGAAGGCTCTGGGGGGACATTATAGCGACCTTCCAATACCTGAAAGGTACCTATAAGAAATCTGGGGAAGAGCTGTTCACTAGGGCATGTAGGGACAGGACAAGAGGTAATGGTTTTAAACTAGGAAAGGGTAGATTTAGATTGGCTATTAGGAAAAGGTTCTTCAATATGAGGGTGGTGGATCACTGGAACAGGTTGCTCAGAGAGGTCGTGGAGGCCCCAACACTGGAGGTATTCAAGGTCAGGCTTGATGGGGCTCTGAGCAACCTGATCTGGTAACAGTGACCCTGCTCACTGCAGGGGGGTTGGACTGGATGAGCTTTAAAGGTCCCTTCCAACCCAATACATTCTATGACATGGTTTAGTGGGCATAGTGGTGTTAGGTTGACAGCTGGACTCGATTTTAAAGGTCCTTTCTAACCTTAATGATTCTGTGATTCTATGGATTACACTGGAACTTTAAAATTGTGTATTTTTCTCTGCATTGATCCCTGGCAGTGAATGGTATCACACACTGACCTATTAATGAGCTGAGATAGCCTAACAAAAAACAACTGATAGCAATTAAACAACCAATCATCCTCTCCTTCTCCCTAAAATTTAAAAACAGGGAGGAGATCATAGTGTCCATAAGCTTATCCTATGTCTCTCCTGAAAAAGGTACTAACACAAAACTGTTAGACATGACTAAAATCTGTGTTAGCTTGAATTGTCTGACAATGTGGTCATCCCTGTTAAAGTGTATTCATTTTACCTTTGCTTGGTTTTCCGGTTTCATAATTTACCCTTAATTTCTGTCTCTCCTTTATTCTATCAAGATGGTAACTAAGAACTTATTCTTAGAAAGAGCACAGGATACAGACCTAAGATTACATGACAGAAGTATGCTAGTCTATCATTAGTGAGTATGATGACACTTAATCTCCCAATATGAAAAACAAAATAATTTCCCTGGAAAATACAGAAGTTGGACATTAAAAATGACCAAAAAAAAGGACTTAATTCAGATATTACATATAAGAAAAAAAGTATTTTATGGAAGAAAGAAAAAAAATGAGAGATGGAATTGAGCAAACACTAGCGTCAAAAAAAAACTCCTCAAATCACGGTATCCTGGCGGTTTAAAAGCCCTTATAGCTAGGTGTACAGTTTTTACTACTAATATTGCTAAAAAGCAAGGCTTGGTTGAGACCCAAGTCAGTGATTCTACATTGTGCTGGGTTTTGCTGGGATAGAGTTATAATAATTTTCTTCATAGTAGCTGGTACGGGGCTATGTTTTGGATTTGTGATGAAAAGAGTGTTGATAATTCAGGGATGTTTTAGTTACTGCTGAGCAGTGCTTACAGAGCGTCAAGGCCTTTTCCGCTCCTCATACCATCCTGCCAGTGAGCAGGCTGGGGGTGCACAAGTGCTGGGAGGGGACACAGCTGGGACAGCTGACCCCAACTGATCAGGATGTTTTCCTTAAGAACAGTTTTGGAAAATGCCTCTATAAATCACTCCAAGTGGCAGGGAAACTTCTTTAAAAGAAACGTTTATACCTTGGCTTACTGAAATCTGAGGAAGAAAAACCTTCCCTTTAGTCACTAAGCAAAAGGTTTAAGTTTAAATTAACCATAACCTTTTTCCATGAAAAATACTAGTTCAAGACAAAAAAAGTAATTCTGGGTTCAGTATGAGTCTTATTTCCTTTAGTCTACACTGAAATGAAAAGTAGTCACAGAAGTGCAAATAACGCTCCCTTTTTTTAATAAACTCTCTCTACATTGTTGAGGAACACACAGTACAAAAATCCCACAGCCTGCTGTGTATACTGGAAATATCAGCAAGCAGGATAACATTTAGCCTATCACCATGCTATTTGTGAAACAGATTACAGTGTGTACTTTCACAGATATTTCTTGACTTAAATGCATTTCCAGGGTAAACATAATACACCAATTTTCTCTTCCTAAAATGAAAAGAAAAAGATAAAGATTCCTCAACGTTCCTCTATGACTTTACCAATATTAGATTCTTAGATTGTGATAGTATGAACACCATAGCAGCAGTTTTGAAGATCGTAGTTCACAATTGTATTGAAAGAGGAGTCCAGTCTCAGGCAATTACCCTAGAGCGTTACATTTAAATAATAGGGAGGTTAAATGAGACTGAAACTGCTGCATTGATTTGACACTATCAATAATTGATATGGGAGACCTATTAATCTGTCTGTCCCAGAGATTTTTCTTAATCACTTGCCATTTAGAATATCCTAGCAGGCATTTTAACATTTTAAAGGTGGTGAACTGGAATAACAGCTTGCACAGAATACAATCATAGTCTACAGTGATCGTTATTATTCTGACACTTTGGAAAACCCTACAGAGTGGGAAATTCCAAACCTGCATTTTTAGGAGCCCCTAGCTTAGCATCACAACTTGAGTTCCTCTTCCCTTCCTACCATCATTTTTTCCTAAGGCAAAGAATATATTCTATCAAAGTGGGATGACGTTTTGGGAGCTACTGGTATAGCTTATTGGCATCCATGCACTTCATGTTCATAAACCCAAAGAGTTTGAGAGCCAGACATTGAAGACTGCTGACATATATTTTTTCATTTTCTTCCAGCTGTGAACACCTGTCTCATCCTTGATTTCAACAGGCTTTGAGTCAGGGTATTACCTTAGATATAAGACACCCTTTACTGAGAAAATACTATGCCTCTTCAATTCTCTAGATGATATGTGTATTTCTCCAGAACTCTGGCATATATTGCTTTCTTAGGATCAGAAGGAGGGAATAAGGAAGACTGGAAGGGAAGGGAGTTGTTCTGGTTTGTTTTACTAATCTTTACAGTTTGTTTTTTCAATTAGTCCAAAATATGCCAATATTTTTATGAAGGTTCAAATATTGCAAAAAAATAACAAGATTAGAAACCCCATTTCTACAGTGTGAAAAACACGTAAGCACACAAAGAGTGAGCCACGTTTGGCCATGAAATCTGACATTCCCTATAGACAAAACTGACCCTTCACACCATGTGCTTCTCATGTTTCGGTTCACAGAACGGTAGGAGCAGGTTGTATGCGAGGAGCAAATCTTTCTGAGGCATTAGCCTGTGAGACCCTCTCAGAATCACACTCTGAGTTTTGGGGGGACCAAGAAGCTGCTCTGCATATAGGGGTAGTTACAGAAAGCTTTCACTGATAAACACCAAAGAAACCCCAGATGAGGTAATGAGTGAGGATTTGGGTGATCTGCTCTTTTTGCTATTCTCAATTCATTACCTCTGCTTTAAACAAATCTTCTCCAGGGCCCTGATTGCTAAGCTAAAGGGTGAGCTCCTTTGCAGAGCTTACTGCAGTTTTGCCTCCAACAAACTGCCAGTCAATTACATCTGGGAAACAGTCTGCTCTGCTAAAACTTAAGGCCACCTTATTTCAAAAACATTTACTTCTAGCCTCCCACATACTCAGCCACTACAATTAAACAGAGAGGAAGACACAATAGAGAAAGGAATGGAAAAAGAAAGAAACAACACTATGCTTTATTTTTTCCTTTCTTCTCTCATATTCTTGCCAACCTGCTGGCAGATATTTAAGAAGTGTAATATTTAGACAATTATTTCCAAACTAAGATGCAGATCACTAGGAAATACTCCCCAACCTCTGATAAGAAGGGATAAAACGAAATAAATCATTAGCTTCATATATAAAAACCACACTTTAAAATACAATGCAAAATTGTTTATGTGTGCATTCAAAATCTCTGCACAGCAATGCCCATGATTACCTTCCCTAAAAAAAAGAAAATAAATAAGAAGAGTAGCATTTGAATAGTCACAAACTAGCCACTACTTTTCTGGCACTGAAGAATGCTATAATCTAAAGGCAATGAAATAGAGAAGTGAAGAGGTCAACAGCCTGAGCACCCTTGAACAAAAGTTCCCTTGGAGATGTCAGCTGCAATCTCATTTGTTTCCTCTAACACTTTCAGGTCCCCCTGCTCCTTTAAAGCTCCTAATTCAGTGCCTGACAAATGATCACTTTAAAAATCTCTGTACAGGAATAACCAAGTCTGAATATGTCCACTGAAGATGACTAAGCTCTCCACCGTTTGGTTTGGGACTACATTCTGTGAAAGTGTTTCTGGCCACACACAGAGCCAGCTTTCATCACCAGCTGCTCAAAGTTAAGACCAGTCTGAAGTTTCATATGTGGAATTTTGTCTTCCTGAAAACATGGAAGTCAAGTAGACTATTCCAGACTAGGTTGTTAGGGAAAGGTATTCATTTATTCTTTCTTTCCTACACTATCCTCTTATTCCTTCTTTCTGACAATATCCTCAGAAAGTAGGAAAGCCAAGTGAAGAGGAGGATTCAAATGGATGCATGTTGAAGACGGTTGACAGGAAAGAAGAAGAAACATGACAAGATAAGGAAAAATTCCCCCTCAGCACCCTCCCAGAAGAACTAATAGCCTTGTATGTCCTGACTTTCCCAAGTCTGTTTATGTTTTCATTTAAAACAATACAAAACTTTCTTCCTCTCTTGCAAGAGCTCTTTAGAAGTGCAAAGTCCAGAGACAAGAAGACAGAGTATCACCTTTGGCGGCTCCAGAGATTACGAAGTCATTATCCCCCCTGCTCGGCACTGGTCAGACCACACCTTGAGTACTGTGTCCAGTCTTGGTCCCCACTATACAAAAAAGATGTGGACGGGTTGGAAAGGGTCCAGAGAAAGGCCACGAGGATGATCAGAACTGGAGACCTGTTGTATGAAAGGCTGAAAAAACTGGGCCTGTTCAGCTTTGGGAAGAGAAGGCTTAGGGGGGACCTTATCACCATGTACCAGTACATAAAGGGTGGCTATCATGAAGATGGAGACTCCCTTTTCACAAGGAGTCACAGGGAAAAGATGAGGGGTAATGGACACAGGTTGCTCCTGGAGAGATTCCAACTGAACTTCAGAAGAAGTTTTTTTACCATGAGATCAATCCGACATTGAACAATCTCCCAGGGGAAGTGGCAAATTCCCCTAAACTGGTCAGTTTTAGGGTCACTGTGACAGGGTGCTGACTCATCTCATTTAAACTATACTTTTACCTTGAGAGGTTGGACTGGACGATTCTTGTGGACCCTTCTAACCCGGTATTCTATGATTCTACAAAAATACAGCAGAAAAGAAAAGAAACAAATGTGGCATGTGTTTCTGGAACAGCCTCCCTTTGGTAAGGCAATTTTGGAAATGCAGTCCCTTCCTACACACATGGACATCACTGAAGGCAGAAGCAAGCCTTCCCTGCCATTTAACTATTGTCTCAGAAGCTTTCAGTCCTATAAATGGTTGTTTTCTGGGCACAGAACACATCAAATGGCACACCAGACTCTCAACATTTAGACATGTGGCTGTCTGTCTAAGTTTTCCTTCTTGAGTAAAACCATGAAATCAAAATTATTATAGCAAGCACCACAATACACCAGGAGTCTCTATGATAATGATCCTTTTTATTCAAGGATAAAAGCAATCATTTAATCTCAGGATATATCGTACTTTAAGAAAGATGCTCTTTCCTTTTGTTAAATAGGCAGCATACGTTCACTGTAAATTTTGCCAAGCGTTAACCTTAGCAACAGAAAGAGTTTCTAATCAGCGTGTCTGCTGTATGCTAATATAAAACATAAAAACAGTTAAAGAAAACTGCCTCCTCAGAAGTGGATAATCACCCTTCAAAAAGGTCTCTTAAATGCAGAAACATGCATGCAGGAACAGGCAAGTACAATTTGACAAGGTGACTATTAGACTGTACAGTTTCCTCCTCACTTCTTCACACCACTGGAACAGACACACAGCTTGTTATTCATGACATATTAACATAACCGTGACAATAAATGGGATCCTAGGCAGCACCAATGTGCTACAGAAAACAACAGGAGAATCATAACTGACCTACTACCAACCCACGAGCACCTTATTTTACTGTTCATTCTCTGGCCCATCAGGTGCTCTTAGAGTCACACTGAGATCACGATCCGGGAAAACTGCAACGCAGGGGCATGCATCGAAATTCCCAGTTTGTAAAGGAAGAAAGTACACCTAAATCTTTCTATTTTACCTTGGTCAAAGCAGCAAATGATATTGCAACAACGGCACTTTCCTCCTCTTGCAGCTATACATAAGCTATTCACATAATCACACATATTGCCTTAATACACTGCAATCATTTAAGTGGCACAAAATATACCACTACCACCCTTCCCAACGAAACCAGCCATAACCACCTCAAGAGTTATCACTAGCACTGTTTTAAAAGAAATAAAAGGTTGAGGCTTAGAAATTTGTTCTATCTATTCCACAGTTTATTGATGGTATAACTGACATACCCTACTGAATCATGTAAACAAGCACGAGAGATTTGATCTTTTCACTTCTGAAGGCATCCCAGCTGGGGTTTTCCCTTCTCAGTCTATCTATCATCCAGGCAACAGTGTGTGGTCACAGAAGTGCACAATAAACACTAATGCACTTATCAAGGAATTCCCCTCTGCTCTTCTGCAGACAAGAAATGTAGGAAATAGTACAGAAAAGGCACTCAGTAAGCCACATTAACCAGCTTCAAAGCTGTTCTACTTGTGTGGCTGCATGCATTCAGGAGAAAGAACACACCACTTTCTCCCTTGCAAGGGCTGCTTTCCTTCAACAGTTTGCCAAGTGATTGCCTTCTAGTATCTATGCTTAATCCTACAGATGCCTTTCTTTTGAGTTGCTGCCATTCTGTGAAGAATTAGTTCTGCTTAATAGCTCAACTGTTGCATGGGGAACATCCAGCACAGTTTTGCACTTTACAACACGAAGAGAAGGATCGGAACACGAGCAGAATTGTGTAACAAAAGACATATCCCTTCACAACTATCCTAACTTGGCATCCAAAAAAACCATTAAAAAAATAAAACCAAAACAAAACAAAACAAAAAATTAAAGATTGATTGCTATGATCCTAAGGTTCCTCAAAGAACAGTCACAAAAAGAACAACGAATATGTAATAGTCACTCAGTGCAACACAGAGAAGAATTTCAGCACTATGCAGTAAGAGACTCCAGCACTTAAAGTGCTAAAGCTGCCCCATTCCAATCAATGAATTTCACTGCAGATGCCAGCTGAAGGGTAAAACCTCTATTTACTAGTTATGTACCTTTAAAATTACACAAATGCTATTCCTGGCTAAAATAAAACAAGACCTTAAGTAGAATGCAATAGCCACTCTTCAGCCTCACCCTGCCCAGCTCATCAATCAGAGGAAGCATCACAGAGCGCATCCCAGGACAGGAGCAGGGCCCCACACATTCCTCTGCCACACCGCCCACCACTGCGCCTGCCCTCACATCTGGGGGGAGGAGAAGGAGGAAGAGGTTTCTTTTCATATAGCGGCAAACTGACACCATCCACATACGAATGCGTGTAAGCTGATATGGTGGTGCTGCAAGTCTTCAGACTGTCAGAAACGCTATTCCTGAGAGATACAAGCACTCTCCGTTTTTTGGTCAGTGTTTCAGAACCAGCATCCTAGGATGAAAGTCACAATTTCACTGCAAAACACTAAGGAGAGGAACTGGGAATTCAAGCCCTTCAGCCCCCTCTCCAAATGTCAACATTGCAGCGTTCCCATGGGGAAAGGAAAAAAGAGATGCCTTCACTCTCCAGAGCCAAATGCCTGCAGCTCATTTCCCTGTCACCAAATGCCCCCCTACTGCATTACGCAGCCCAGAGATCTCTCCCCAGTAACGCTTTCTACACAGCGTAGTAACTAACAGCAAAATTCTGAATGTCTAAGTTTGAGAGCAGCAGGGAGAAAAACAGCAACAATTTTCACACACACACAAAAACAAGGAACAAAAGGCATTGTCAGTACTGCTTATTTACTGAAGTTAATGAAATCCTCTAGTTAGGTCTTTATCTGAAAATTTCTGAAGGTAGAGGCGGGGGAAGATTTTATAACTTTTGAAATTTTCACATAAAACAAATCAGAAGTGTGGCTTCTGGATCAAAATCACTACGGCTTTCAATGCCATAGAAATCCCAGTAAGTTTCCCCAAGTATATTTCTCTCACTCCCTTATGTGTCTGGAGAATATCTTAAATTATTATTCTGAACACATTATAAAAGCTATCATATCAAAGGCAAAGGAAGAAACCAAAAAACTTTGTCTTTAGAGGAAGTCACCTTGCTATGACTGTTGACTGCTTGGGTGGGAGACAATAGCTGGATTTCCAGTTTGCCCAGTCATAATGCAAGCAAAATAACCATGTTCTAAGTAGGTAATACCTCTGATTATTAGATTGCTTACAGTCTCTAATACACACTGACAACCTATTTTCCTTTTCCATTATTTTCACAAGCTCATTATTTATCTCCAGCTCAAGACCATGAATAAAAGTGACGAGGACGGCACCGAGGGCAATGTTATCTGCAGCACAGAGAGGCTGGGACCCCCATCTCGGACATCATGCTTCAGCCTGAAACAAGCAAGCTCTGAGAAAAGGGACTGATCCCTAGGAAATGCAACTGCAGACATGAAAAGAATACCACCAGGACTCCATGAAAGAAGGAGGCCTATTCAACAGGTATCGTACTTATCCAAGATTTCTCATACATACATAGAGGTGTATAACAGAGAAGAGTTAAGCGAGGTTACATTATTCTAGACTTCCTTCCTCTCTTAAGCCACTCATCTCAACAAATAAAAAATTTTCCCTTTTCCCTCCAAAAGAGAGAGAGAAAAGAATATAACAGACCAAGCCTCACTGCATTTTCTTCTAAATTATGCACTTGCACTTCCATCCGCAGAAGTGTAACACCTTGGCTTGAAGCCAATCAGAAATCCCTCATAATGCATTCAATAAGCCAAATCAAAACAATACATGGCTTTAAGAGCGGGGTAAAGAAACTTGAAGGTCATATTTCATCTGCTGCAGCTCATCATGTTCATTCAAACAGAGGCATAAGGTTAACTGGCGGGATCTGCTCTTTAATGCCTGTTATTTCCAGTGGAAGGAGCTAAGCAACAATGTTCTTTTCTCGGTACTTCATGAAGAGCATCAGCAAAAAAAAAAAATCCTAATGCTAAGGGAAGACAGCCCAGCTGAAGGGAAGATGGACAGAAGAGGCTGGCAACACAAGGAAGAGGAAACACACCTCCCTATTGCAACTCAAAGTTGCATTTTGGATGCATTAACTATAAAATTGAAAACATGATTCAAGTTTCATAAAGTACAGAAACACCTTCCTCTTGTTTAAAAAAAAAAAAAAGCTTTCCTAAACCAGTAGGCAAATGAACAGATAGCACTCTTGCTTATTTGGAAAATGCTGGGTTTACAAAAAACTGGATAGAAAATACTGAATTCTACCCTCAGCTTTACAGATGCCTGTGCTATTTGTAAGAAAGCAACTTATCAGGCTAATACTGTAGAATTTATTATCTTCTCAGTTTTCTGCACATCTAAAACAGAGGTAACACACTAATCTTTTACTAACTCTAGGCATTTCTGGATTGTTCAACACTATATGAGAGGTAGGATAGGAGCGTTTATTCATATATCATATTCATTAAAACTAAGAGTGAGAGTAAGATAAATTAGTATTCTTAACCCTCTGTCATATCAAATAATCACAAAAATCTATCGATTTGTTGGCAATAAAATGGTGGGGGGAACGAATCATAGCTGGGGGGAGGGAACCCACAAAACAAAACAGTCCTATTCCACTGATGGAATTGAAACGATCTGTCCCTCTTCATGAGCACCACACTGCGTTGATAAACTAAATCTCTCTTTGATTGAAGGCCGAATTAAAACAGAGCAATGCAGGAACTCTTCTGACCCAAAAGTAATCCACTCAATCATATAATGCATCCCTTTCCTTTTAGTAAAATGAATAGCCCTCCATAGAACCTTTTTCTTCCTTGACAAGTCCTTGACAGAAGAATGTGAATCTGGACAGTTAAATGAATCAATCACCAGCTGCTAGTCTAGGGCCAAGATGGTGAGCCGAGGGGCCTGCCAGAGTTCACTGACCACTGGTCAAAGCAGGACAAAGGCTTCGCCTCTGTGAATAGCCCGCTTCTGGGATCCAAAGGTCACTTAGCTGCCTTGGAAACGGTCCCCTTTGGTTATTTAAAGTTCTCAGGCTATTCTGCCGCAGATATTATTGTTTCAGGTGGTCACCATCTTTCCTCTTCACAAGTTCGTGAAAGGCCAGGCAACCATTATTTAGGTAAACGCAAGACAATGGCAAACATGGCAGCAACTAAATAGTGAGGAAAGGAACAACTAAAATAAGTACAAATAATGTTTTATGTTTCCTCGTAATTCCAGCTTCTGAACATGCCCGTGAAAAACATCCTCAGAGAAAGGAGTTCCTGGCACACCAAAGGGCCCGATCCCCGACGGGATCCAGATGCACACCTTGCACCTTCAGTGTTAAAGGTGTTAAACACTTCACTGTCATGGAGATTCTTTACATAAATGTATCAGGAAAAAAGAACAAAAAAATAGTGTAACAGCTTATCTCTAGACATGACTGCTGGGCTGTGTTTTCAGAAAGCTGCCCTGCAGCTCAAGCTAAGGCCTAACAAGTAGATGGTACTCTAGGCTATGTGCTGGAGTAAATACTCGAGAAGAGAGACAGAGCAGATGAAAGAGGTGAAACCCATGGGTGCTAACTCCTCTGCAGCACTGGAGCTCACAGTCCTCCCTGGCATCTACCTAATACCATGCACCACAAAAAAGCTCTTCTCCTGTACACCAGCAAAACCAAATTTCCTCGCAGTCAGGTCACAGAGAGAGTAAAGGTTGCACTGGTAAACACCAGAGAGTGTACAGGTGAGCACTCACCTAAGCCCTGTCCACACACAAGCTTAAACTGTGGTCAGAAGTATAAATTAAATGTGGGTTTTGTTAGTGCTGTGCTAAAATAATTTTCCAAGTCAGGTTACACTCTGATAAACAACATTACCAACAGGTTTATAAATGTTACTGCAGACCTCTAAAGTACCTTCACTGATCAGTAAACCTTTACATATATATATATAATACAATATATATATATAAAATTATCTGAGGATTACTATTATTAAGTTAAAGCTATTGCTCAATACATACTTAGATACCAGACCATGTTTTGGTTCAATCAAGAAGTTCTGATAAACTTTTTATTCAGAAGTTGACTCAGAAGTTGCCACAGTGCCCTCTGTTAGGAACCGCCTTTTCCTGACACTCTGCCTATATAAAACTCTAATACTTTCCAGTATATTTAATTCCATTTTTTGCCACATTACACACATGAGATAAATGAAGCTAACCTCTAAACTTGCCCACCGTCACAACATTCAGTATATCTGCCTCTTACATGTGTGTATACACACACACAAGATTAAAATTTCCAAACCAAAATGCTAAAAAGTTAGGAAACTGAATAAATGAAGCTTCTTATGTAGCTGATTTGCTCTGTTTATATACATGCTCTAGGAAACAATCCGACTGCACAATCACTTCCCCCACTATTCACAGCACCAAATGAATGGTGCTCACATAATGAGCATCTATTCAATATTTTGTTTTCACTTCTCTGTTCAGTGTGTGGCCTCATTCCTTATTTATTACACTCTATTAAGCACTGCCCTGAAGACAGAGTTATTAACTTCCTCATAGCCTTTTCTGCAGCTCTCTGTGCCACAGCTCTTCACAATGTTAATGGATATACTCTCACAACACCTCGAGATGACATTCTAATATTATTTTAGTTTTACTGTTGAGTATGGACAAACAGTTGGATGGTGGCCCAAAGTAGTCATTAAACGTAGCTGTCCAAGATAAGATACTGATCCTTCACAGCACTCCACGTGCTGCAACCACAGCTCCATTAACTTGTTGCAGCTACAGCTCATCAAACCTCAGAACCTCATATTAATCACTGAGAACATAAGAAACACGTAATCACAGACCTTTCATGAAAAGTAGGGACAAGCTGACTTCTGTCACAGATTGTGGAAGCTTTTGGCTGAAACAGTGATGTAATTTAAATCCTCCAAAGCTCCCCTGACTGGGAGTTTGCGCTTTGTCTTTCTGAAGTTCCCAAGGGAAGTACAGGATTCCTGGGGCCACATTCCACGTCCTGAAAGATCAGTTGCTCTGATGGGCATGCTCTCTTGAGTCAGTCTTTGCCACCTGGTCCTCTCCCACTCCCATTGTATCCACAGTAATCTCCAAAGCAAGCCAACACCAGGCCTCACTCCACATGCCTTTCCTTAGTACTAGTTGCTTCCCACCAATGCATTTTTCTTCCCTTTCCTGACCTCTAGACACATGAGACCGCTCACACCTTCACCTCACCCACTTCCCTTCCCAAACTTCCTCTCCAGGTAATTAGACCATTGTTTTCACTTACTTCAGCTTTCAATGCCAGCTGGTTTCTCCAGGCAGTGTTAAATCACACTTTAGCTCCTCATTAATTCAAAACAGGAAAAAAAGGCTAGGCCACAGCTACCTAGGACTGCTTAGAGGAAAAGCCCAGTTTAGTGTTCTCAAGCAACATGCTTCTGAGTCTCTAGCTAGTCATGCTGAGCAAGTCTGTGCTGAACATGTGCCAAAAAAAATTAAAAAAAAGTTTGATATATTTCCTCAAAACTTACAGGACAACCAAATTCACAACTATATTTATAGCAACAGTAAAAGCTACTTCCAGCCACAAAAACCACTTCCCCAACAAATCTGATGTCTCTGTTTCCTAACCAGACACTCCCATGCTAATGTAGTGAAAAACAAAAATACAGAAAATTTCATCTTAGATTTGTTCTAGGGAACAGGATAAACAGTCCAAACAGCATTTGAAAGAAAACAAAAAAAGGCAAAGAGATGGATACTGACATGAGAAATTTCTATCCAGAAGGTTAACATGTCAGAAACCTAGCAACTACTGCCCTGCAACATAAATATTTGGTAAATTTAACGCAGAGTGCCACCAGCCCCTTTAGAATAAGGTCATAATTTGCACAGAACAGAAGAGAAGTATACCACTGGTATTTTTTACAAGAGTCATGATTAAAAGCATTAACAGGCTTCATCCTGCTGTGTGAAAATCAAGTTTGGCAGCCAATTCTCTTTCTTGGGGTGGGTGATGGGAAGACTATTTAAGTTTTCTCAGAAAAATCATGGGGTTTCTATCCCATTGACACAACTCTAGACTCTGCTCTGCTACTCCTTCAGAAACAGTCCTGCTAGGAGAACTATAGTCTGGCCCAGCTAACAAGTCAAACCTATTTCACCTTACCTACCACAAACATTTTGATGATTTTAATTAGAAATAACATCTGAGTGAAGTAACCTTCACGTTGCTGTTTCCTGAGATGGTCAGAGCTAATCTACCAGTTAGTGCCTGCTAAAAAGTAAAGACAAACTCTTCCCAGAGAGTCCCAAATCCCCACTGCTGTTGCCTACTTACCTCCAGCCAACTCTAGCACTTGTCAGATAATGCAGAAAGCCAATTCAAATCATCACAGCTAAGTGCATTAGTTAGACAACAATCTAGCTTTAAAAAAATAGCATTTTCTCTGCCAGGTTATCAATCAGATGAGCACCACAGACTGCACAAGGGATATGGCATTAACTGCATCCTATTTTACTTTTCCAAAATTTCAGAACTAGTGTCAGCCACTTCAATGTTTAAAGCATGATTTATTGATCTCTTTCACACACTAGTAGACTGATTAAACTTCTTTATATTCCATTGCAGTTTCTTTTTTAATAGCTTCATGTCTATGTCATCAGTGGCCTTTCCCGTCTAGTACACACCAAAAATCTCACAGGCTGCTACTAATGAAGGGCATTAAAGAACACGTCAACATTATAAACGTTCACCTAAACACAAAGCACAGATTTTTTATGTGCTTCATTCTCTCAGTAGCACCTACTTCCAGTATCACCTCTGGTGCAAAAAGTGTAATATGCCTTTGACAGCTCTAAAAGGAAAGAAATACTGTTTCTAAACTGAAATGTAATAAGATTCTTCATGAGAAATGTTTATTATATTCTTAAAATTTACTATTTTCATAAAATCAAAAGAGCCTAATATACTACCATGTATCTCATAATGATGCTTATTACCTGATTAGATCTGTCACCCTTTGTGCAGAGAAATACTTTCCTGCAGTTATTTTATGATCAGTATAGAGGTTTTTCTAGTGTGCATATTTATTATAATTATTGCTTACCTACCTTAAATAAAGTCATACAAAACCAGTAATTGTATTGGGGGAAGGGGGGAATAAAGCTTTGTGTGGATTTCAGGGATTCACCATCTGAAAGCTTTTATTCTTCCACAGTGAAGGAAAGTTATGACCTTTGACATGTGGCCATGGTGCCAAAGAAACTGCTCATAAATGTGTGTCAGTAAAGAAGCAGAAATCAATAAATTCATTTAATCCAGTGAACTATTATGTAGTGAGACACAATATATTTTAGAGAGCCAACTGCTCTACTCTTTCTCTCAAAAGACAGAAATTTTATGTAATGCATTTTTGGATATTCAATTTTTGGAAGGTTTTACAACCTGAACGTTATCTTTGACGCATTAATAAATATTTTAGGCAGTTATGCCACTGATTGAAAAATATAGTTGGATTCAAGGTAGCACAATAGGAACACTAGCAGGTGGGCAGATATCTTGTTAACAAGAAGCTCTACCACTATTACAGACAGCTATCCACAGGAATCAAACACAGGCAGGTGTTAAAAGTGCATGTTTTTTTCCACACTGGGTGCTCAAGAGCAGAACAAATGAGATATTGTTCATCATTCCAAACACAGTCATTTTAAAAGACCAAATGAAGCACACCGCTCTACAACATGTATTGTAAAGGCTTTCAACAAAGCATTTGGTCATCTATCATATATTCTATGTGAAAGAGCAATAAGCCACATCAGGTTAAGATGATAACCATTTAAAACAAGTACTAAATGCCATGTGCTGGGAATGTCACATAACTCCCATCAATGCTATCAAGAACTCCATAGTTATTTCCTTGTACATTGTAGCAATACTTAACCTCTTCTACTGTGAGTATATCCAAGAATTACAAACACCAGAAAGCATAATTATTGCTAGAAATAAAGTTCACACCCTTAAAAGGAAAAAAAAAATAATAATTATTGCTAGAAATAAAGTTCACATCCTTAAAAGGAAAAAAAAAAAGGGAAAAAAGAAAAAAATGTACTAACTGGAATAAACAACAGCATTATACTAATGAGAAAGAAAAACAAAACAAAAAAATCCCCATACCCAATTGTGTTTCCCCTTCTTAAATGAAATCCTAATTTCGAGAGCATATGCTAATGCATCCGAATACAAACTCACATGTACCAGTTCCGTGAGCCACTGTGCGCAGAGCACTGTGGATTTGTATTCTGATCATTTTTGCAGTAGTTTTGCAGTGTGATAAAACTGAGCTGCCTTCCTAGCACAGATCGCCTGAAAAAAAAAAAAGCAGTATCCACTTTCAACCTCTATTGAAGATCAATGACAAATCTGCTCGCAAACTGTGGGCCACAGGGTTGTTTGCATAAATAAGCATTAAAAGCAAGATGAAAAAAGAGCTGGTCATATGCTCACTTACGCTTACAGGGAAGGGGTGGGGGAAGGAAGTTTCACCCTTGTAATTTGGGACACGCTATGTACAAAGTTTCCCTCTCCTCAGGCAAAATGACAGAGTCATGCCAGAACTCCCAGCAAATATTTCCAGTTAACATCCATTTGCCGGATGTCACAGACAAGTTTAATGAACAAAATGATAAATGTCTGTCAATGGCTTCATAAAGTCAATGAATTCTCATTACAAAGAACATACATAATGCACAGCTCTGCCTGAGGCACATGTTACAGTTATTAGAGGTTTACTAGAGATCTTGATGTGGACAGTGAAATGGTAATTTAACAATTAACACGAGTTAATTTGCTGATCAGTTACCTAAACAATTGCTGATATGTTGAAGATTGTACAAGCAGGAGTAAGCAAAAAACTGTATTTAAAACTCTTCACAGACCTTAAGATTAATTTTAAAGTTCCTTTTATAAGATAATGGCTTATTTGATAACTTACAGTTGTAACAAGTTGTAAAAAAGCTGGGTAACACTGTTTTTCTCATACATTGTAATGGCTATCAAAACAGCTTTTTCTTAACCATAATTATGATCTGATCTTGAAGTGAGAGCCAGACCACTTGAGAAAAGGTATTACCCTTCTGTCGAATCATTTTTACCTCATCTAAATTTGGGGTCAAAACTGACCTCAAAGTATCTTATGACACTTCCCTCCTCTGCCACAGCTGTGAAAATAAGCTCCACTGGAAAACAGCACCTCCTTCCAGCCATTAGACAGGAATAAGGAACAAGGGGGTCACCAGAAGGAGTTCTGCAAATCCAAAACAGTGATATAGCATGTATATGTTCACAATTTATAAAGAGAAAAAGGAAAAAAAAACCCTAAAACTGACTACAAGCAGCAAAACCAGCCATCATCAGACATGAAAAAGGGAAAAGAGTGGGAACATGGGAGAAGACACAAATAATGAGAAAATTTTATTATTAGAACAGATCAGCAAATAAATGAAAATCTCTATTTGATGTTTTTCCTCTCCATTTTAAGGCGTACAGGAAGTGAAAAATAACTGACAATCCCACTTTGTAAACAGGCTGATAGATGACTGTTATGGTTTTAGAGGGTGAAGAGAAGGCTGGCCATTGCTACTTTGCATGAGAAACTCGTCCTGCAAAGGTTGAGGAGATATAGAAGAATAAGTTATTTTTCTACTCCCCTTTTATCTTGTTTTGTCTTTAATCTGAAATGGCTCAAAGGAGAGACAGAAAATAAAAAAGTCAGAACTCAAAACCCTCTTGACTGGAAGATTCAGAAAAATCTTTGGTGTAAAGCAAGATTTTAAAAGTGAGTCGTGTATCTATCCAGGTGTCCAAAGATGAGCTAGTACACATGTGGTAAAATTACACTGATCAATTACAAACCCAACATTTTTTTCTACTTTAATAATTCTATCAATTTGCCAGTGATACCATTAAGACATGAGGGTTTTGGACAAATTATCTATTGTAATGAGAACAAACAATGTAATCAATCAATGTGAACAGGATCATTATCTGCAGACATTCAAAATCAAATGTGAAGATACACAGTTGCTTCTGTTCACAGAATCTCCTCCAGTTTCCACCCTTCACACATCACTATACACAAAATACAGATCACAAACTGTAAAGACTTAGTTTAACTGCCCCCTAGCTATGTACTAAAAGAACATCAGATGACATGTTTAATGCTTGTAATAACTTTTATATACCCCTTACCTGGTCACTTAGGTGATTCTTTCTTTCAAAACTCTCTCATACACAGATAATTTCAAAATGGAACTACTGCATCTCAGAGCTAAAGAGCAAATTTCCATTACACGTACTTCTAAGACAAGGCAAATTCTTGCTATTATTAAATTCAAAACCATAATTTTAGCATGTTCTGAGGCTAGAGGACTAGGACAAGGTAGGTTTCGCTGCTTTGCCATCTATATACCACTCTGTGTAGGCTGTAGCTAACTCTTTTCTCCTATCTAAAATACTGTACTAGTCCCACCTAGAGCTGGGATTCAGAAAAGCCTGCCAATTTTGGACAAAACTGTAAATTTGCACAGACTGGAATCTGTTGCTTATTCCAACATCTACTTAAACATGGGCTTGGCAAAGATGTTCCACTTCTGAATACAGATGTAGTGAATTGTAATGGTTTGAGCCAAAATCCATCCTACCACCAGTCCCTTAATATCAGCCAGTACATAGCAAGTTTTCTTCCCAAGATTCTAATGGGCAAGGATATTGAAGACCCTCTCTGCAGTCAGACTGACGCTATACACAACAGATTTCTGTCATAATTCAGAAAAAAACAAGTCTTACTCCTTGCTGTCCAAGATAATTTTACCAGGGCTCTTATGGCAGGTGCTGCTTCCAAACACTGTCTTGTCAAAGGCTGGAGATGTAATTTGCTAAGCAGTATTCTACCATTGAAAAAAATGGTAACCTAGAAGTCAAAGCGTAACTGTAAGGTCTTGAGAAGAAAAATGTTGTCTATGAGAGGGACTGCTGTGATCTCTAGATTTTTGGGTTATTTTAATACTGACTTAACTAAGCAGATGGCTCAGCTGTATTTACTCATGTAGCTATGTCCCTTAAAAATGGCTGTTGAAAGAAGAGTTTAGTGTCTATTGAGGTATCCAAAGGCAGGACTTCCACACTTAGAGATTCTGAAACATTTTTGCACATTTTTGTAAAAGAGAAGTCGTGCTCTTTGGATTTTCAGTGTTCCAAGGCTTTTTGGCTTGGCCTTTTTTATTTTTATTTTTTAGAAAAACAATTCCTTGGTTTATATGATACAAGGAAAATTATATGACTTGGCTGTTTCTCATAGACTCATTAGTTTAAACCAGTTCCCAGATTTAGTGAAAGGAATTGATATCCCAGGTAAAAACATTAAAGTTCCACTTCTTTTCTACTTTCCTTTCTTTTCTCAAGACCACTAAGATATTTTCATGGAACAAATCCCCTTACAACCACATGGATGTAGGATATGGGTAGCACTCTCTTGCTCTTTTCCTGCACTAACAATCCTAGACAGTAAGGGCAGGTTTCTAGGAGGAGTTGGGACAGAGTCAGCTGATGTTCTGTGAGCCCCCAAGTCTCCACATCCATGACTGCAAGAAGCTCCACTTAATGAGGTTTCTACCTGTTTTCTAGTTTTATAACAAAAGTTCTTGTTTCTCCTCAGTTTTGCTAGACTTTGCAGTCAGTGCTTTTCCATTTATTTCATATTTCAGAAGTCATTCCTTTCCTCAAGACTCTGCCTACATGCAGAAACAATTTCATAAGATAATTTTAAAATAATTTATGAGAATTAGTGTGTATTCTTACACTTGTGTATTCTTTAGTCAGAAGAGGAAATCGGTTTATACAGGTATAAACGTAAGAACCACACTTACAGAAGACTAAATAACTGCACACCTTGCTGAATTTCTCCCTCCCTGGTTAGGTAAGTCCCAAGTAACCCTTCCAGGGACTGTGAAGTAGTATCTTGGTACATCACAACTTTTGCCTCAAACTAAAGATTAAATTCAGATAATAGCCTTGGATATGGAGCTTGTTATCAGCATTCCTCTGTCTTTTATAACACGTTCATTTTCAGTATTTAACTTCTCCTGTTGCATTCTATTGCTCCCATACCCAGTGAAGGGTACTCACTGAATATTATCACAATTGCTACAGTGAAGTGTTCAGGCTAGAAGCAAACATAACTTCCTCAAGTTTAACTACAGAAGTACAGAGTTTTCCCATCAGCCAAACTCAGGCAATACCCTGACCACAGTGGGAGTTTTAAATGCTGTTTAGTGTAACACTAGCACAGAAAGACTTAGTAACCCTGAAATCTTTACTTCATAAAATACAAAGATTGCACATTCCGTCATTTTTGGGTTATGATAATAAGAATCTAAGTGAATTTCATGAGCTCACACAGACCTATGTGTACCTGGGGGGAACGATACCTAGATCCTATTCCCCAAAGCAGCAGATGCACTGATGTGTCAGAAACCTCCCACTGGAAGCCCAACAGAGATGGGCAATGGAGAAACAAGCACTTTGGAACATCTCAAGATGATAACTGTATTATCCAGATGCCATTTAGTCTATTTTGCGTTTGTAAGCATTCATATTGTTAAAATAAAAAAAAACTTCCATTCATCTAAGGAGATCAAGTTTTATTTAATTGAAAAAAAACCTAAACAGAATTACAGTTGAGATTTACGAAACAAAGTAAAAGCAAGGAAGAAAATCTGTCTAGTTCTGCTTATTTACATTTTCTTCTAACATATTAGGAAGCCCATCTCCCTCCAAGTATTTCACATACAGAAAAAAACAACACAGAAGAGGAGGTTACAATAATGTGATAAAGTCAGTCACAGAGAAACCATCCACACTCCAGTGGTTTCACAACCAACTCCTTCCTATGTCTGCTGTTTATCTTCATCTATTAAAAAAGTAACAATTTCATCTGTACCCAACAAGAAAATGTTTCCACTCTAGATGTAGGTTTTGGAAGGTTGCCAGATGGATTTCTGACTCCCAACACAGATCATCTAGTGCTTTTTTTCCCCCCCTCCTCAAATTCAATTGCTGAGGCAATCAACTTTGAAATGTAGACACTGCTTAAAATGCTGCTGCTTAAAAGCTGCATAGAGGTTGACCCTAGTAACTAATGTTGAGCGTACAACCCACACTTACTCAACAAAATGTGGAGACTTGACATTGTTGATTACTTTTTCACTTAGGTGGTGATTACCAGTTATAAAGACTGGAAGTAATCAATCCCAATTTAACAGCTGGGCCTATTGATGAAACAAAAAAAAACAATGCAAATCTAAACAAAAGATTATGTCTACAATTTTGGAGATAAGATGTGGAAAAATATGAAATCCCGAGGAAAACACGTAAAAACTAAGCATAAATTTGTCCAACAATGGAATTGACCATACTTCTGTAGGAAAATGCTTAGTAACTTTTAAATTCTTCCTCCAAGATTCTCTTTTGTCATTGTCTTAAATTGTTCTGCACACCATCAATAGCCACAGCTGTTAAATTGTGAAGACGTGACAAGAAGTCTCTAGGCAAACAACTGCTCAGAGTGAGATCCTTTTCTTTAGGATAATCAGAGCTGGCTGACAAAAGGGGGCCTTAGTGAATGCCCTTTCAACAATTTCTACACCAAGAAATGCAGAGAGGGAGGGAGGAGGAAGAAAGGGAGCGGTGGGGAGGGAGGGAGCACCACACTGCACAAACAGAACAGCATCCTTCACTGCTATACATTGTTTTGCAAGTAAAGAAATCTCAATAGTTCAGTGCACATATCACACGTAGAACTTGCACCAGGTAACAACTGAGTGCCTCTAGTCATGGCTCTGAACAGCTTCTAGCATGGTACCATGTTTTACTTCAACATTTCTCACACAGGTGAAGGTTTTATTAGCTGCAGCGAACACTGACAAGGCTGAACATTCCTTCAAAAAAGAAGCTGGTAAAACCTTTCCACATTATAAAGTTATCATGATAAAAACTAGTAAAAACTGTAACAGCTTTGGCCCTGCTAGCTAGGAAGAATAGCAAGGGCATGAAATGCCTCAGTTTGGCATTATGCTTGCAACAAATCTGAAACGGAGGTGTTGAGGAAACCCATAAAACAGCTCACTTCTCTAATAACGTGGTCGTGGAAACAAACACTGCTCATGTGCACTAAGAACAGTTTCATGCATTTTTTTTTGTATAAAAGCCCATCCCTCAGTTCGAGGAAGAGTTCTTAAAAGTGCAGACCAGTCACAGCTGAAAGAATAGGGAATGCCTTAGTGCCAAAAGAAAAAGGAAAAAAAAAGGTAACTAGTGGTTGTGTCTGTTGACAGTTTCTTCTGTTAAAGGAGTTCGGGTCAAAAGATGTCTGGGACAGTTCTAGAGGGAAATCACTCCAAGAAAAAGAGTTAAGGAGGAAAATATTTCCCAGTTTTCTTATTTCTTCAGCGTATCTCAGTTAAGAACAAAAAAAGTCTTACTGCTTTTCTTCACCGTCATCAACTGACGTTGCTGACTGAGACATAAGATGTCCTCTTCCTGCCTTAAATACTAGAATTTAAATGTGGCGAGGATCAGCCGGGCACACTTTCAGCTCACAAACAGATTCTCCTCTCAGGACACTGAAATCAACTAACCAAAGCAAAGCAATAGCAATAAGGCAGCACTTGTAAAACCTAAACCAAGAGCTTCCTCAAATTGTAACCACACCAGTTCTACAGCATTAAGACTTTGCTCTCTCTTTTACAAGAGCATTGTCTATGACAGCCATTTGCCATTTTGCTTCCACCTCAGTCAAAAAGCACTTCTACCTCCCAACCCCATCCTCCTATCTCAGAATTTGTTCCTCACTTCATTACTGTTTAAAATAATTAAACATACCTTTGAGCTCTATATGCATTTGGAAGATACCTGAAATGACAGACTCCATACAAACTGAAAACTATACTGTTAGACAGCAGCAAGACACTACAACTATTTTTTAAAAAAACAGTAGCAGAAGGGAAGGTTTTATGCCTACACACATTTCATAAGGACTGTAGTTGGATGAACACTTATTTTTGCAACAGTCTACCTTTCAGTAGCCCAAGGACTGTTGTTGGATGAACATTTATTTTTGCAACAGTCTACCTTTCAGTAGCCTTCCTTTGTCTCCACTAAGCCTTTCCACCTCCACTTAAATTCTCTCAGTTAAGCCACTGTGAGTGGCTCTGTGATGAACCACATCAGGGAACTCATTTGGGTTAAACACCATCTTTTGTTTTAATTCTATTCTTTTAACCCAGATTGGTTCCCTCTTCAGTTAGCCACATACGCAGCTGTGCCCACACGAGGAAGGGCAACAATGCAAAAGTGGGAACAAGCAGCTGGAACTGCTAAGAAAACATGATTGTCACAGTACAGAATAAGACTCAGCTGGATGCACTCTTAAGTGCAAATATTTAAAGGCAGAGCAAATGATGTTATTAGGATATCAAAACATAAACATTGCCAACTACTGGCACAACAGTGGGACCAGAAGTCACATCACTGCCACAGTAAGTAAAATCACAAACTCTCCACAAAATGCAGCCTGCTACATGTAAAAGGCCCAGCATTCCACAAACGGCAGTGCAGCGTGCACACACAGTTCCCCTCCAGGAGCATGTTCCCAGAAACCTTCTGCTTGCATAACCTTTCACTCCAGTGAAATGCAGAAACCTGTACACGAAGAACTGGGCTTACATTTCCTGTCATTTGCAAACATCAATATCAATTCAGCCAACTTACAAAACCAGATAGGGCTATCTAGGAACGCTCCTACCCAGCTGTATATATCCCATCCAACCACCTTAAGACTTCGATCTCCACTTTTTGTGAAAAGGAAATAAACAATGAACAATCTGTCCAATCACTGCCCAAAGCCCATGTTACTAGCTTCAGAATATGATCCACCTTCTCCATTTTTTCTTAATACTATCTTATCAGAAATCTAGCTTTATTTTTAGACAGAATCTTAGTTAACTGTGGTTAGGTAGTCAAACTTTAAAAATGCAAGAACACAGAGATCTTAGCTTGTTTCTTTTTGGCCGATTCAAATTTGTACCAAAAGTGCTTAGGCATTCTCCACAGTCTGCGATCCTTTTACAATCAGTTAAAAGCAGCAGTGGCATCAGTAAGTTGAATTTTGAGGAAGTCACACTCTTCACTATTAGCGTTTTACCCCCACGTTGCCTTACAAAGAACCACACAGGAACCTCCTCCTCTCCCCCCACGTCAATTAGCCTGCTTTGGAAGCAACTACAAGCATGTACTGAAACTAATATTTATTTTTACCTAAGCAATACCTCAGCCCCACAGCGTCCTTTAAAAAAATAGGGGGATCTCACCGAAAGAAAAGCCCTAAATTAGTCAAATTCTTTTGTGCATGGATGAACAACAGGAAAGCAAAGCCTTGGGGCCTCTGGGGAGGAACCCGGTCCCTGCAGACCTACTCTGATGTGCTCGGGAGATAAGGCTCCATAGTGACACTTAAGGAAAGGCCTGCTCACATTTGAATTTCTGCATTCCTCAAGAACAATTCATGGCAATCACTAACTTTGCAGAGGAGCTACATGAAAGCTTTGGCCAATGAATGAGGGTCATCTGCTCTTTATCACAAGGGTAAACCTCATCCTGGCCAGTTTCTAACCTTTTAACCCTGTGAATTCTTAATTTGCACATGAATAATGGAATTCTTGCCAAGAGTGCAACCTTCAGCTTCCAGTTCCTAACTTTAGAAACCAAGACCTGATCTCCTTGTGTGTTCGAATCTTAAACTCTTGGACAGATTAAAGTTTTTGATTTCCAAATGCAACACTAAACATTACAATTCTGAAGCAAAAGATAAGCTTAGTAGCAAAAGCTCTGACCAGGCAAAGTAAAAGAACATCCTCGCACCCTGCTGCTACCGGAGACTGAAGAGAGCATTTGCTTTTTTCCTCCGAAGAAAGAATGCCCATTTAATGCCTATTCTCCACCTGTTTAATATGTAGAGTTCCTCTGTACCCTGACCACAAGGTAATTTGCCATTGCAGCAACCAACAACTGCTTCTAAACAAAATTATAAGCCTACAAAATCACCCCACAAGACTTTAATTTACATCACTTAAAATGTCTCCAAAGTTCAATCAATTCGTGATAGCAGGCAGCAGAAACACTGTAAAAATGAGACATAAAACTAATTTTGCACGTGTTTTATGGGCCTCAAAATATAATAAAGCAAATTAGTGCCTTAATTCACAGCTTTACAGTAAAGATGACATTCTGAAACCGGTCAGATGGGATGACTAAATAGAAAAGACTGCTGTATAGGATAACTTCATGTTTGGCCACTAGTTAACCACTTAATCGCTAAGTCAACACCACCTACTGTGATCATTATGGATCCACTATCTTCCAGTTTTCTCCAACAGCCATAGGAAACCTTTCAAGTATTCAAAGAAGAAAAAGAAACCTTTTGTCACAGTCTTACAAGGGAGGGGAGAGGAAAAGAAAAAACTAAAGAAAGAAATAAAAAGAAAAAAAAGGCTGTAAAACAAGAGCCTCACTCAACAGCATGCTATCTATTGGTTCACAACTCCTTCTTGGTGAAAATCTTTCATTATCAAAAAAAACCCCAAAATTAAACCATCTTTCTGGTGAAATAATGCACATGCGAGAAACAAACGTTAATAGAAGTTCAGTACTGTCTAAATAAAACCAAATACTACACGTGCATTACAATACTCCACTACTATACTGCTCTGTACCATTCCAGCAGTTCTCTGATCGTGAGCACAGAGCTCATCCTGCAACATCTCAGATTCAAAATGCCCCCGAGTTTTTCAGTCCTACGCACAGACTCCATCAGCTACTGCTTTGCTTTATATTCATGAACAGCAACAAAAAATCCTATCCTCTTAAGGTTTTCTTCACTCAGTTTATTAGTAGTGTTGACGCTCTAAAACCTAACGATGTGAATTTAAATGTCAACAGTACTTCATTTTTCATCAAAAGTATCCAAGAACTGCTTGTTCTATTAATCCTGTATATGAGTAAGATGCCACGACACAAAGTAATAAGCAGCCAGGTTTCTGAAATTGAGAGTCCACAGATCAGCCTCCTACAGCGTCTGCAAAACTCATCGCTTACTTTGAGCCACCTGCTTCCAGGCTGGTTTTCAACTGCTCAGCCCTCTGGCTCACTGAACAAGGTATTTCCCACCTTCCTGGGGTATCTTCAGGACAGTTTTAATAATCAGTTCAGACGCACGCAGAAAAAAAAACCCCTAGAAAATCTAAAGAACTAGCTTTTTTGAACTAGCTTCAGACTGAATTTGGTAAAACTTGTAATTTACAACTAATGTCAGGTTTCCATAGAGGTATCAGTACCAGTTTTGTGCAACTTTCTACTAAGAACAGGGTTGAAGAGGTCGATGGAAGCCTTTTCCTGTTAGATTAAGTTCATCAGTTAAGTCCTGTTATAGAGGAAACAAGAAAAGACTACATGAACTGTGTACTTTCTATGTTATACGTTCTTTTAAATGACTCCATGTACTTTTGTTGTAGAGGTAGCCTACTGGCAAAGCTCTGCACTGGCATGGAAAACGGCATGGTATTCAGTTCCTAACACACATCTCTTGCTTAATACGTTTAAAGATGCTAGAAAAACGGAGGGCAACACACACTCAGGGTCAGACTGCTAAAGCCATAAAGGCACTTGACACATACCTATTTCCTTCACCATTCATTGAGCAGTAGGGAGTCACCCTAGAAACACGACTCTCACTTCATGGAACCACAGAACTTACAGAAGGCCCTGCAGCAGTTCCAAAATGACAACACACACATCTGCTTAGCTGAGTACATACGTCAGAAAAGAAAGAGCTTGACAATTTAACCCTCACGGTTGCCCAGAAAACCTTTCCCCTCTTTCCTCTCCCAAAGACAGCCATCTCTATTACCATTTCGCCCTCCCCCAAGATGGCACAACACAACATCAAGCTATTGAATAAGGAATAATAATTTTTTTATCAGATTTGTAGATGGGCCTTGTAAGGCTGCATGAACAGCGCTTGAGAAACAACACCCAGGGCTTTTTGTAGCAGGTTGCCAGCACAGCTCTGCATCACCACCTGCTCTGGAGACGAGTGACCCCCATGAGCCACACACACAAGGCCTCAGAGGTCTCATAGGTGGCTGTGTCGCTCCTGCCACATCAGGGACATGGAAAGAGGCCACCACAAGTTTTGCTCATAATCTTTACACGTATAAAAAGAAACAAAGTTTCTGCAGAACTGACTTGCTCTTTGCTTTTGTAATTTGTCTTGTCAGGCACACAAAACGATAGGCTGTTGTGTGCTGTTCAGGGAATTGCTGTCACAAACTCAGGAGCAAGAATAAACAAGAGCTGGAACTTACTTGCTAGTGTGAGGTGGCTTTTTTGACTGAGAATGGCCCCATGTTTGTTCAGAGCTAAGCACTGGTAAAATCCTTCATCAGACAGCTCTCCTTTCTTTCCTTCCACCTCACTGATATATAGTGAACCATTGGATAAAGTGTAGATCCGTTCATTTTCAGATACTTTGCCTCCGTTTTTCAGCCATGTAATAGTTATTGGAGCTTCACCATGGGCCTGGCAGTCTAAAACCACCGGATCCTTCCTTGAGACAGTAACGTCCTGAGGCTCCTTCACAAAAAACAGTTCACTAAAGCACCACAATCCTAAGAGAGAGAGAAGAAGATTGTGTCTGTAAGTATGGACGTGCAAGTTACCAAGCTGCGAGTCAGCATGCTGACCCCACAGCATGAGGTAAAGTTCTCGTTATTGGAGGCTGCGAGGTCTGTGAGCCCTCCAAACTCAGAAAACTCCGGTGCTGACTTTGAGTAAAAGCATCAGGCTGTAAAACACCCAGGCGTTTGCCGCCCGGTTTTCAAACGCACTGTGTCAAAGGGCGAGAGAACCGGAGCCTCACACACCCGCGCAGCCATAGCCACGGTGCAGCACGGGAGGCGAGCATCGGTGACCCCTGCGGGTCCGGCCGGGAGGCGGATACCGGGAGCCT
>NW_010202284.1:0-280 GCF_000695765.1 Mesitornis unicolor
TTTCAGGGACCTCGTTCCCCTTCTGTCTTCCCTTCTGCAAGCATCCCTTCTACCTTTAATATGCTACTTTTCTCCAAGCTTGCCTGACTTACCCTGTTACTCCATTTCTATCCATCCATCCATCCATCCATCCTCTTCTTAACTCTGTCCTTCCAAATATACAAAATTCATTCTTGTCCCTAACAAACCACTCTCAACGAAATTATCTCCCTATAATTTGTTCACAGAAGATAATCCCATCATCCATAAACTGTCTTCTCCCCTTTCCTGCTGCTTGACT
>NW_010202284.1:363-614 GCF_000695765.1 Mesitornis unicolor
CCGAGGGCACTGGCATCAGCATCAACTGCTCACATCCCAGCATAAAAATTAGCGAGTTCATCTCCTGGTATCGTCAGCTCCCGAGACAAGGCCTCAAACTCCTCGTGAGCTCTCTGAAAAAGCCCAAAGAGCTGCGAGACCCACCAGGGCGGCTGTTGGTGGCGGCAGACCGCCGGTCCAGCTCTCTGTGGCTTTCCCGGCCCCGGCGGGGGGATTCGGCGGGGGATTTCTGCGCCGGGGGAGGCACAGGG
>NW_010202284.1:693-4068 GCF_000695765.1 Mesitornis unicolor
GGGGCGCTGCCGCTGCGGCCGCCAGGGTCCCTTCCCCCGCATGGCCCCGCCTGGCCCAGGGCTCCGGGACGCTTCCTTGTCCCGACTGGTACCGGCACCGTCACCAGCTTCAGCACGAATACTGGCACCGGCATCACCGGATTCTCCTCAGAGACAGTGCCTGGGCTTATGTGGTGGTACGACTTTGGCTGGACGTCAGGTGCCTACCAACCTGCTCTGTCATTGCCCTCTGAAGGACAAGAGAGGGGAAAAAATAAAATGGAAAAAACTCGCAGGTTAAGTGAAGGCAGTTTAATAAAGGAAAGGCAAAAACTGCACAGAGAAGCAAAGGAAAACAAAATGTTTATTCTCTTCTTCCCATCAGGAAGTGATTTCCCTCTTCGTCATGGGAAGCAGGGCCTCAGCACATGTAGCAGTTGATGCAGAAGTCAAATACTATAATCACAAATGCCCCCTTCTCCTCCTACTTTCTCTTAACTTTCATTGCTGAGCAGATGTCATATGGTATGGATTATCCTTTTGGTCATTTTGGGTCAGCTGTCCTGACTATGTCCTCTCCCAAGATCTTGCTCACCTCCAGCCTACTGGGTAAGGTAAGAGAAATGTTGCAGTTGCAGCCCTGAGGCTGTGGAGCACTGCTCAGCAGTAGCCAGAACACTGGTGTGTTACCAACACTTTTTCTAGCTACCAAGACAAATCACAGAACTCTGAGGACTGCTATGGGGAAAATTAACTACATCTCAGACAGATCCAATCAGCTCAGCACCTCTTCTCATTGATGGGTGCTGCAGATCTGTGCTCCTGAAGGCAGCAAAGAGCTACCCTTGTTCAGCGCTACACAGGAAGACTGAGATAGTCCATGCAAGGCAGGGGGGTAGTAGGGTATTTCCCACGAGACTGTCTTGATTCCCTAGAAAGGTCACTGAGAGTTCTGGGCAATGTGACCTGTCTGTAAACGCCTGCCAGTGTTGTCTCTGAAATGCATCACAGAGAGCACAGATTTCCAGTGGTATTTTCCCTTACCAAGGACATGCACCAAGATCTCCACCCAAAGCTGTAATTACCACTAACAGGCTCCTCGGGTTTGAAACAGACAGTTAGGAATGGGGCAATTAAGAAACCAATGCACTCAGGCATTCCCAGACATAGAATGAGCTGCAATAGGCATTATTCCTTACAGGGCAAAGGTCCATTCCAAGAAACCAGAATGTTTGTCAGAGCTCTGCCAAGTTCTCTTCACTGTGGTTTACCACACATGGAGGTTTACCACATCTTGTTTCCTCCACCAACCAGCTTGTTACATTCCATAGGCAACAGGAATGGTTCTGGGGACCTATTTGCAGGCACTCCCACTCTAGCATTGCTTGTTGAACCTCAGCAGGATGGTGCAGACTTTCCAGCTGGTTCCCATGCTGTGAATTGGAGTCTGTTGCTCATGAAGCATTATCCACTTCACCTGAGAAAGCCTAGGGTACTTGGATGTTGTCCGACTGCTCTTCCAGGATGGCTGGTCTCTCCCAAGTGTTGTGGGTCTGCTCTGACAGCCCTGCTGGAGGCTTTGCAGGCTCCTATTTTTCTCAGAGGGCTCTGGGCCTCGTTGATGGGGAGCTGATGGCAGCCCTCAATGTTCTGCACTCTGCTGTGTCTCTGGTCCCTTGGACAGATTCGGGCTCAGGTTCTTTCTCCAGCCTTAGTGGGCTGTCCCAGGGATTTTCCCAATTGCCACTGAGAAAGAGAGCACAGCTGACAAAGGTGGGCATCAGCTTGTGTTTGGGTGCTAGTGCCTGGGCCTGACTGCAGCACAGGTGGACACAGGAAGTTGGTGAAAGCACCACTGCTTCCAGAAGAGAGGTGTAGATGTTCATTCTGGACTCAGTCATCTCCCTTGGAAAGCTCTACACTCACATGCAATCTTGTACTGCTCATAAAGGTTTATCTGTCATGCCTTGTCCTGATTAAGAGGTCACATGGATTCCCCTTTACTGTCAGTGTGCAGAAAGAAGAGCTTTGAGAACAAGATTCATCTGTTCTGAAATAAAAATCAGAAGAAAGCAAGTGCCCTTTGGAGGTGTTAATGTTCTTCTATTGTGTGCAAAGAGAGGCTTGCTGTCCAGCCAGCATTTCACAACTCCGCAGTTTGTGGACTTTCCTGATCACATAAAAGTGCTTCCCCAACAAAAACCAGAATAGATGGAACAGTGGAATGTAAAACACTGCCCTTCATCTGAGTGGGCAAACCATGCCAAGGGTCAGTATCAGCATGTTCATAGTGCTTTGGCCAAAGGGCTTACAGAATCACAGAATATTAAGAGTTGTAAGGGACCTTAAAAGATCATCTAATCAAACCCCCTGCCACAGCAGGGTCACCTGGACTTACTCTTAGGCTTACTCTTCTCTCAGAAAAAATATTTCAGATATGCAAGTTAAAATATCCTTATAAAGTTTTAGGCTTTTAGTCATTCTGAGATATGCTTCATGAGCCATAATTCCCTCTTGATCAAGGACAAAGTGTGGGGATTTTCATTCTTTCACGTGTACACTTTTGTCAAGGCATCTGGGTTTTCAAGCAAGACAGAGGATATGAGACTGTAGTGGCTGTAAAGAGACATTTCCATCAATCAGAAGCGATAAGATGGTTAAAAAATCCTCTCCTCGCCATGTGCAAGTCATTTTTAGGAGTCCAACACCACCTCTGTGAAAACCTAGTCCAGCCAAAGCCATAGCAAGAGAAAAGCTCTTCCTCAAGAGCTCATGGTGCTGATGAGTCTTCACAGAATCTTGCCTTCCTGTGCATTTGTGAGCAGAGGAACAAAAAGGAAAGGTCTCCTGGTGCCTTCATCTCCTTCCACCCCAGAAAAACACCCTTCTCCTTTGGTAGCTTGGGAAGTGTCCCCAGAGGGAAGGACCACACAGAGGCCAGGCTTGAATGCAGCAAAACTTTAATGAGTCAAGCAGAGGAACAAAGTCACTCCATGTGAAGAGCAGAAGTTCAGGGAGCCACAACAGCAGCTGAATACATGGTCCTCGGTAGTGGGGATCTTCTTGCATGATGTCCATCTGTCTGCCTCATAGAAGAGAAGACACATGGTCTCCACCAGGCTGACTGTGGTGGGACCTTGCTGCCAAGGGGAACCAAAGCAAACAAAGAGAAGAGAAAGGAAGGTGAAGCCTATAATGAAAAAACCCTGCAAAATCTTGATCCCCTGCCCAGCACCATGTCCTGAGTTCCTCAATGAGTCTCCGTGGGGTTTTTCCAGCATCTTGATCAGCAGAGGTACCGCCTGCCATAGTAGCGGCCAGAAATGCCAGACAGGTCACAGCACCCAGAGTTGATGGGCACTCCCTCACAGCTGAGGATGCTGCCCAAAGCCGCAG
>NW_010202284.1:4146-6350 GCF_000695765.1 Mesitornis unicolor
GTGTGAGTCCTGGCACTGCCTGACACAGGGCGCATTGCAGCTGTTGGCCAGCGGGGTCGGGCCGCAGGGCCGGCAGGGCAGGCACGGGTTGTAGCAGGACATGTCTGTGGGCTGGAGCTGCACCTGGGAAAGAAGCAGGGAGGAAGCAGAGCAGAAGTGTGCATGAGAAAGAGTCTGGTTATTCTGTCACAGTGGAGCCAAGGGGTCACTATCTAGTGGGTCCTGAAAGCTGTACCAGGTCCACACAGACTTCATCACTCTATAAAAAGCAACCTGACCCAAAGAGGCTCTGTCCTAATTTGTAAACCAAAAGCCACCTCAGCAATCTCCCAGCCTCTCTGTGCGCATACCTTCTCCCTGCTTCCCTCTGCCACGACAAAAATATTAAAACCCAGGACAGGACAGAGACAATATTATTTGAGAGGTCCATAAAGGAGACTTCTCACTTTGGGAAAGTAGGAGAAAGGGCTTCACACTCACCCGGTTCCCAAGAAGTAGGAGAGAGGAGAAGTGGATGAGAGAGCAGGGACTGGGACTGGCTTTTATACCTGCCCTTCATTGCCCCAGGTCCAGAGGCACCCTTTGCAGAGGTAACAATTTTCTGACAAGCTCATCTTGAATGAAACCATCACAGCTAATGATATGGGCTGTGCTTTGGTTTCCAATGCTACTGCCTTTTCATTTCCACGTTTGGGCCATGCCCATTTCCCAATGGAGGCTTCTTTTGAGCATGGGGATTAAAGGCCCCAGGATTTCTAGGGTAGGAATGCATCAGTGCAGGCAGAAGACTCAGCTCGAGTGGTGGAGTCCAGAGTAGGCAATTTGGTTTAGCTTGTGTCACTCCAGACGTAGTGTTTGAAGTGCCTTTCTCAGGAGAAGCTCCAACTTCAGCCAGGACTGATTCCTCTTTCATGGAGCTCTCCCATGGAGCTGCTTCTCAGCTGATACTCTAGAGTAGTTGAGGGCAAATCTCATTGCTTTCTCATGAGTTAGCTGGAACTGTTGGCAGGGAAAGAGCAGGGGATGTCAATACCTAGAGTTTAGGAAGACCTTAGATAGTCTCTCTGGTAAGTAGGTGATGAGATGGTTGGAGATTTAGCTGGTCTAGCAAGCTCAGAGAGTCTTGACCAGTGGCACAAAGCCCTGCTAGCAGCCATTTACTAGTGGTGTCTTTCAGAAATCATCAGTAAGACCAACACTCTAATGTTTTCATGAATGCTGTGAGCAGTGAGGAAGTCAGCACTTCCTGCAAGTTTGAGGGTGACATCCAACCACAGGAAACAAGTGGTTCACTGATCTCTGTTAGCAAAATTGTTCCTGGCAGGTCTAGGAACTACCTGTTCAAAGGAAACAGAGAAGATGGACGAGAGAGTGGAAGTGCTTTGTCAGAGGAGTAGAGACAATGAACAGCTGGTGGAACATAGAGAGTTCTAATTAAGCAACAGGCCAAAACATATAATGAGAAAAGGGACATGTTTCACAGCAAAGCTGTGCAATCTCCATCCTGAGAGGTGTTCAAGGACGGACTGAATGTGACTTTGGTCAATTTGATCTAATGGAATCTCTGCCAAGGAGGGGTGTGATCTACATGACTTCTACAGGTCTCCTTTGACCTTCATTGTGACACTGTCATCTCCTCCTTTCCAGACCCACTCTGACCCCTGCTCACACAAGGGCACATTTGCTCTCACACCTTTCTGCCACAGCACAACTTTTGGGTTTTGTGCTGGGACTTCAGAGAGGCAGCTGAAGGAAGGCTCTCAGCCTCCTCACTGCCATCTGCAGGGAGTCAGTACCTGCTGTTTTCAGCCTCGGAGCCAGGACACAGCTCTGAGAAGCTTCTCCATCTTCTGGGTCAGGGCCCTGCTGCTGTCACTGGCTGCAGCTGGCTCTGTGCGGACTTATTCTTGCTGGGGAGCCCTTGCTGGAGGACGGGAACAGTGCACTTCCTAGAAGCCAAGCTGGTTCCCGTGCAGAGGCAATGAGCACTCTCAGCTCAGGCGAGACCCCGAGCGGCCTCAGGGCACGGCTCAGCCCCGGGGCGGAGCTGGCGGCAGCGGTGAGGGGAGGAGGCGGAGGAGAGAAGGCGCCGCGGCCAGAGCAGAGAGCCGGGGCTGGCGGGAGACAGCGAGGAGTGGACAGTGGAGCGGCGGGATGCGGCGGTGCCGGGGCGCAGGGCTGGCGGGGCTGGCCGCGGTGCTGCT
>NW_010202285.1:0-1608 GCF_000695765.1 Mesitornis unicolor
TCCCTCTGCAGAGCCTTCCTACCCTCAGCACGTCAACACTTCCTCCCAACTCAGTGCCATCTACAAACTTGCTGAGAGAGCACTCAATCCCCTCATCCAGATCATTGATAAAGATGCTTTGACTTCATTGAAGTGATTTCTCTGGCTCGTGTTCTTCTTGGTGCTGGTTTCCTTGGCTTTTTATGGCTGAGTTTGAGTGAATCACAGAGCCTAGAAGTTCAAATTGATAAGTTGCAGTTGCATCCTGTTCTTGCTGAAGAACAGACAAATTAAAAATAGCTAATCATGTACCTGTTTGTAGCTGGTACTGATGGTCACTGCCCTTTTGACTCATTCAGGCATGGGTGATGCTGAGCTGCTGGGAGGAGGCAACAGGTTGGAATTTTCGGGAGAAATGAGTCTGTTTAGTGAACCTGCAGCACAAACTGGAGGTCCTCCTCATTTAAGGCAGTAAAATAAAATTAAATATACACCTTTTTATTTTGTTTATGAGCCCTTAAATGTATTTTTGCTCTGTGTTGAGTAACTTGTTCTTCAACATAATAGAAAGCAAATATTTTGTAACTTTAGCTCCAAAAAGAAAGCATTTTAGAAGGTGATCAGTTTATGCTGTTTTTAATATGTAAAAAAATCTAGCATGCATCCCTGTAGCTGCCAATGTCCATTTCTCTCCTCTCTCTCCCTCCTCTCCAACACTGGGACATGCACTGAGCAATGGGTAGGATGAGACGTGTTGAGTCCTGTGCTTTGGGACTGCAGATCCCAGTGTTACTGAACCAGGTGAATCTGGTTGAGTTCACTGAGCCCGTGTCCGAAATCAGGGCTCCCAGTGCTGCTGATGCTCTCCTGTGAGATTTGGGTGCCCTCCATGAGGTGACACGTGCGAAGGCGCTGGTCAGCTCTGCTGGCTCCGTCTGGATTCCAGTGGGTGCACTGGCCAAACAGGAAACCCACCAGACTGCAATTAGCTGTAATTACCAAGAGGAGTCTTCACCAGAGCCGTGGGGTTTTGGATGTCACCCGAGTTCTGTGTAGCTGCTGTTAACAGAGGCGTCAGAGCTGGAGCTGCTGCAAAGAGCTGGCTTTGATGGGAAAGGAAGGTGGGGATCCCATGTGCCTCCCCCAGGAGAAACCCACTTGGAAGCGGGAGGGGAGCACAGCTTGAGGAGTTCTCCAGGAAATGTCAGCGATTCGGCAGTGATCTCCTGAGGAAATGTGGTTAGGAGGAGAGCAGGGGCTTGGCTGATGTGGAAGGTCAAGTTCTGCAAGTGCACCACTGGAATCTGAACAGCTTGTGTGTTGCTGGTGCCAGTCTCGTTGTGCTTTGAGTGCTGTGTTGCTCAGTCCTGTTCCTAATTAATTTGTCTTGCTTGAAAACACCTTCAGTAGCAGAACAGAACTGGGAGAATGACTCTGGAAAATCTTCCTTTAAAAGTGGAATTGTTTTGTATCAGTAATGTTAGAGTATTTAAAAGTTTCATTTAAATTTATTATCTCATCAGGCAAATATTGACTATTACAGAATCACAGAATGGCTCGGTTGGAAAAGCCCTCTGAGATCATCACGTCCAACCGTTCCTGTCTACCCCCTAAACCATATCCCTAAGT
>NW_010202285.1:1621-3835 GCF_000695765.1 Mesitornis unicolor
GGTGTGGCCCCCCCCCCCCCCCCCCGGCCCAGCCTGTGCCAGCTTCTGACGACCCTCTCAGTAAAGAACTTCCTCCTTAGCTCTGACCTGAACCTCCCTTGGCACAGCTTGGTGCCGTTTCCCCTTGTTCTATCCCCCATCACCTGGGAGAAGAGCCCAGCACCCACCTCTCCACAAGCTCCCTTGAGGCAGTTGGAGGTGGTGATGAGGTCTCCCCTCAGCCTTCTCTTCTCCAGGCTAAACAAGCCCAGTTCCCTCAGCCGCTCCTCATCAGGCTTGTTCTCCAGAGCCCTCCCCATCCTTGTGGCTCTGCTCTGAACACGCTCCAGAATCTCCACATCCTCCTTCTAGTGAGGGGCCCACAACTGAACACAGCACTCGAGGTACGGCCTCACCAGTGCCGAGTACAGGGGGATGATCACCTCCTTGGACCTGCTATAAACTATTATATAGATTATATAGCTATATAGATCGATGAGTGAGGTTTTTTAGTGGATATTCTGTTTTTTTGAATTAGGAGTAAGCTCCTTGTTCCTCCCATAAAAACTTCACCTTCCTACTGCAAGTCAATGACATTGCTTGATAAAGGTAATCTCTTTCATTTGCCTAAAAGCATCGCTTTGGAGAAAGCAGAAGGCGTCCCATGAGGTTCTTCCAAGTTGCATTTTTCATAACGACAGAAGTTTCAGACTTCTCTTGGGCTTCACGTTGGCCTTGTTTAAATCAGCAAGTAAATTGCTGTTGGCTTTTCTGGTTTTCCTCTTTGGAATTTCTTCAACCAGAAAGGTGAGCAGAGCTTTGTGCAGATACACCTGTAGAAGAGTAAATGTCCTGGGTGCTTTCTGGAAGGCCCTAGTGAATGGTTGTAGCACCCTGTTCAGTGCACAGGAGAGCAGAAAGGCGTAGGGAATCAAATGCTTTATGGCTGTGTAGAATAAAGAGGGTTAAGCTGTTTTGAACAAGTACAGAGACTTCTGTTTCTGTTCCGTTTCCACCACAGGAGCTGACGTGTCGGGAAGAGCTGCTGACCCTCCTGCTGTCGCTTCTGCCCCTGGTGTGGAGAATCCCCGTGCAGGAAGAGAGAGCAAGAGGTACGCGTGGTCTGTTTTATTGCCTAGCAGGGGTCTGTGCGTTCCTCCTGCCTGAAGAGGAGCAGCTCATTGTGATAGGTATCCTCTTAACGTGCACTGAAGATGTGGGCTCTGCAAAGCATTAAACTCCCAGTCTGTCAGCGTTCAAAGAGGATGGGGTTTGTACGGAGGAGGTGAAGGCTCTTGGGCAGAGCGAAAGGCAGCGCCGTGGTTTGATGGAGCTGAGCGTGGTGGTGGAGAGGGTTTTTTTGAGTGATTTGGGAGGAAAAGAGCTTTGAAAGAGTAATTTTTTTATAGAAGGGGAAAACATATTGATCCTTCTTGTTTTAAAAAGTGATGCGTGCTGACACTAGATTGGTTGGTGATGGAGTAAAACAGACTTGTTGTTCTGAAATGGGAGATATTTGAAGTAGAGAATAAGCCTAAAGCCAAACGATCAACAACACAACGTGAACATAATGCGATGTTATCGGGGAGGCAGGCCCGGAAAATAGACCAATGCTGGGTGATTATGAGCAGAACTAGGTTGAACTCCCTAGAAAATACCATGATCTGTGTCAGAGATGGATGTGCTGGTTGAGGAATCGGATCACAGGGTACAACTGCCGGAGTAGGTTTAAAGCAAATTGAAGCAATGAAAGGGATGATACAAAACAAACTGCAAAAACTGAACCGGGAAACGACCCTTTTCTGTTCATTCTGGGCTCTTGCATTTGTCTGATGCATTCATTTCCCTGTTAGAGGATAAAACAGAGGATGAACTGAATGAAGGTACCTGAGAGAGCTCCTCAGGGTTCTCACCTGAAGCTCTCCAATGTGTTATGGTTTTAAACTCCTGCAAGTTGAAGGTTTTTGTGAATGTTCACAGACGTGGAGTGCTTAGTGTGCCAGGTTTACAGCACTTCTACATAATTAACTTTCCTGCTTGCTCAGTCGCATCTTTCTTTCGTGTTCCTGTAAGCGTGATCAAATCAAAGAAACACTTGGGTTGTCTTCTGAGAGCTGAGTGACTCCTCCAGGGTTACAGATGCTGCTGTGTAAATAGGTTTTAAGAAGTTCTGGCTTTGCACTCTCCACAATGTGCTGGTTTTGCTTCCACAAACGTCTTATCTCATATTCCTGC
>NW_010202285.1:3866-4461 GCF_000695765.1 Mesitornis unicolor
CGCTTGCAAACAAGCTCTTGAGCTTGGAGCAGAGGAGCCTGAGGGGTGCCCTCATTCCTGGGGATCCATTGGGAAAGGGCAGTGTCAGGAGGAAGGAGCCAGGCTCTGCTCTGGGATGGCCAATGGCAGGACAAGGGGCAATGGTCCCAAGCTGGAGCACAGGAGGTTCAAGCTGAAGATGAGGCCAAAGTTTGTGAGTGTGAGGGTTGTGGAGCATGGCCCAGGCTGCCCAGAGAGGTTGTGGAGTCTCCTTGTGTGCAGACACCCAAAGCCCTGGCCGTGTTCCTGTGTGACTGCTCTGGTGATCCTGCTGTGGCAGGGGTTGCACTGGGGGAGCTTTCCAGGTCCCTTCCAGCTCCTGACATCTGGGATGCTGTGATCCTGTGTATCCGTGACGCATTTGGGGCTCTTCCTTTTGGTGTCTGTCGTCTTGACCTGAAGCCGCGTACCTTCATCCAGCGATAGCAGCAGCTTTTGTGTCTGCAGATGAGGAAACTCTCCGTTGGTGCAGCACCTCCTCGCTCCAGCATCACTGGCTTGATGAAGCAGCAAGGCACAGTTGTGCTTGCCCATGGAGGTGGCTTCTCTTTCCCCT
>NW_010202285.1:4492-7043 GCF_000695765.1 Mesitornis unicolor
ATAATGGTTGTAGCTGTCATGTGGGGTTTTGGGTCTGTTATTAACTATCACATTTTTCTAAACACTAAACTTATTGACTAGTGCATACTTAGGTATTTTTTACTACATATTTTACTGCCCACACATCCAGTTACAGTTCTGCCACTACTTAGGAGGGATGATGGATTTTATCCAGGAACATACAGACTCTGCCTGCTTTTGTAACAGCTTATGGTCAGAGTTTACCAATACAAATCAACTGGAAATACTTGTATCTTATTCTTCTAAACCTTCTCACCTATTGAATCATTTAGATTTTTATATTCATTATTTTATACTGTGTGCTTGAAAGGTTGTGGGTTTTTTCTTGGCTTGGCTTTTCCTTCGCCTCCCAAACAGTCCTTTAATCTACCTTGATGACATCTTTTCTTAAGAGAGTGGAGTAGCTGTGCCTACAGAAGTTTTAGGAAACCCACTACCACCTTTTTATTTAACCTTAATTAGAAAATGAACTAATTTGTCTTTGAAAATAGCTTTTGAAAGGCTTTGAAAGTAGCTAGTGTGGTTCCTAAATGTGAATTATTGCTGACCTTTTTCTATACTGAAAATGTCAGATAGAGGCGTATGCAAAACAGTGACCTATTAAGAGGTGAATTTATTTTGTATTTTTCAAGCAGGAAGCGCTAAACTACAAAACCAGGCAAAATGCTTTGTGTCATGATGTTCTTGAGTGTTCCTTTGATGTTCCTCTGTTTTTCGTGGTTCCCCAGACTTTAGGATACCCTCCACAGTAGACGTGTGCCTGACCAAAGAGAACGCCTCCGGTTCCGTGAGATCTGCTCAGGAAAGGCCTGGCCCCGACGGCCGCGCTCGCTCGTCTCTTCAGGCCCCCGCGAGACCGACCCCCCGGTCCCGAAAAAGCGGCCGCCTGCGCAAAACCGCCCAGCGCTACTCTGTGCGCGACGCGAGGAGGTCGCAGCTCTCCACTTCCGACTCGGATGGCAATTCCGATGAGAAGGCTTCTGCAGCAACGAGGCACCGGCGCTCCCAGTTACTGCAGCCTTTTCTGACATATCCAGCAGCACCAACTCCTCATCCCGATGCCCCTCATCTGGAAACTTCCAGCCAAGCTGTTCCGGCACGTGAGCTCAACCTGGAGATCTTGAGTGAGCCAGCTTCAGAAGTTGCGGAGAGCAGCGTGGGTAACTCTCCTTTTGACTTGTGCCGTGTCCTGTTGTCGCTCCTAGAGAAGGTGTGCGGGTTTGATGTTACTGTGAATCACAGCTCTGCTCTTTCGGCGAGCGTGGTGCCCACGCTGACCGAGTTCTTGTCGGGGTTTGGAGACCCTTGCAGTGCGAGTGGTAGCACAGAGAACGTCGTCGTTTCTGCAGGGTGGACGGAAGAGCCCGTGGCTCTGGTCCAAAGGATGCTCTTTCGGACAGTGCTGCATCTTCTGTCTTTAGACATCAGCAATACAGAAGCGATGCCAGACAATTTACGGAGGAATTTGACAGACTTACTTAAAGCAGCATTAAAAATCAGAATTTGCTTGGAAAATCAACCTGATCCTTTTGCTCCAGGACTCCAGAAAACACTACAGCAGCCGGTTCAGGATGACTTTGTATTTTCTAGGTACCACCACCGAGCCTTGCTTCTACCCGAGGTGATAGAAGGGGTCTTGCAGGTTCTGATCTGCTGCCTGCAGAGCGCAGCCTCCAATCCCCTGTACTTCAGCCAGGCCATAGATCTGGTTCACGAGTTCATCCAGCACCAGGGGTTCGGGCTGTTCGAGGTCACCGTGCTGCAGATGGAGCGGCTCTGCGCGAAGAACGAGGGAGCAGCCGGGGAAGCCTCGGAGCGTCTGAAGGGCCTCGTCAGCAGCATCATGAAAATCATCAGCACTGTCAAAAAGGTGAAGTCGGAGCAGCTGCATCAGTCGATGTGCACGCGAAAGCGGCACAGGCGATGCGAGTACTCTCACTTCATGCACCACCACAGGGATCTCTCTGGGCTCTCTGTGTCTGCTTTCAAAAGCCAAGCTTCCAGAAACCCCTTCGAAACGTCCGATGGAGAGGTTCATTATCCAGACAGGTGCTGTTGCGTCGCTGTCTGCGCACACCAGTGCCTGCGCTTGTTGCAGCAGGTTTCTCTGAGCAGCACCTGCGTTCAGATTCTCTCGGGCGTACATAACGTCGGGATATGCTGTTGTATGGATCCGAGGTCGGTCATCGTCCCGCTGCTTCACGCCTCCAAGCTACCGACGTTAAAGAACTTCCAGCAGCACATACTGAACATCCTTAACAAGTTCGTATTGGACCAGCTGGGTGGAGCGGAAGCTTCTCCAAAGATGACGCAGGCATCGTGCAATATTTGCGGCGTCGACGGCGACCAACTGGCTCAGCTGGGGGACGCCTGGCAGGGCAGCACGGGCGATGCGGGGCTTGCGCCCAGCCCCTCCTGCAGGGCTCAGGGAATCCTGCCCAGCAGCGGCTCTGAGGACGTGCTGCTGAGATGGGACGCGCTGGAGGCCTACCAGGACGTTGCGTTTGAGGAGGACCAATTACGCGGCGTG
>NW_010202285.1:7133-9392 GCF_000695765.1 Mesitornis unicolor
GGCGCTGGCCGTGCCCCGCACCTCGGGCTGCCCGTGGCCGATGAGCGCCCCTGCGGTCACCGTGGCCAGCGCTTGCCTGCTGAGGTGCTGCAGGTTTATTTGCAGACGCTGCCTGTGCTGCTTAAATCCAGGTTGGTTGATTTCCTGTTCGTTAATGGAATCCAGGTTGGTTCATTTCCTGTTCATTAATGGAAAACGTGCTAATTGCATACAGAGCTTTGCATGTTTGCTCCGTGGCCGATGAGCGCCCCTGCGGTCACCGTGGCCAGCGCTTGCCTGCTGAGGTGCTGCAGGTTTATTTGCAGACGCTGCCTGTGCTGCTTAAATCCAGGTTGGTTGATTTCCTGTTCGTTAATGGAATCCAGGTTGGTTCATTTCCTGTTCATTAATGGAAAACGTGCTAATTGCATACAGAGCTTTGCATGTTTGCTGTTGGTCAGAGTGTAAGCTTTATTTGGGCTCTAGGCTGCACTTGGGCGTTGCGGGGGTGGCAGCAAGATAAATGCTTGAGCAACATCAAATTTAATCCTAGATTCATAACCCATAGAAAGTGAGGGCTCCACCAACGAGTCCTGGTCTTTAACACACCAGAGTGTGTAGAACAGGAGGTTATTTTGGGGTAAGATGTCATCTGTACTACGTGAACCTGTGGCTGATCTGTATGGTAACTCCTGTGCTTTCTCCTGCAGGGTAGTTAGAGACTTGTTCCTGAGCTGTAACGGGGTCAACCAAATGACTGAGCTAAATTACGTGGATGCCTTAAGAAGCCACTCTCTGAGGGTGCTGGAGACGCTGATACTCTGCCTTGGCGATCAGCAGAAAGACCAAGCGATGCCTGAGCTGGACAGCGAGCAGAAGGACCAGGAGCCTATGGCTGACGTGCCCACCTCGCTCTGCAGCCAGCAAGCTGTTTCCGAAGTTCCTCGGAGCCTCAGCAAGTTTTACGCTGGCTTGAAAGAGGCTTACCCCAAAAAGAAAAAGCTTGTGAGCCAAGACATTCATGTCAACACGATAAACCTGTTCCTCTGTGTTGCTTTTTTGTGCGTGAGTAAAGAAGCAGATGGTGATCTGGACTCTGCCAACGACTCTGAAGATACGTCAGGATACGACAGCACAGCCAGCGAGCCGTTAGGCCACAAGTTGCCATATCTGTCACTGGAAAGCCTTACTTTGCCCTCCCTGGAGCATATTCACAGGGCTGCGGATATTTGGTCCATGTGTCGCTGCATCTATTTGTACAGCTCGGTTTTCCAGCGGCAGTTCCACAGGCTGGGAGGCTTTGAAGCGTGCCATAGATTGCTCATCCTGATAATTCAGAAACTGGCCAAATGTAAGGAAAAGGAGCAAGAAAGGAGGGAGAGCAGCAGGAGCCCTGGTGGGGAGCTTCTCAGCAAGGACGACTCTGCTCAGTTGGGTAAAGGCAGCGAGGGGACGCAGCTGGAGCTCGGTGCTGGAGCAGAGCAGCTGGGGCCTGGCAGTGCCTCCTGCCACAGCGATTTGGGCAGGGAGCACCCCTCTGCTGCTGCAGCCGCCAGCCTGGAGGGGACAAAGCCTCCTGCACGGGAGGAGACCGAGTGGGCACTGCAGGGCATCCGGCTGCTGGAAGCGCTGCTGGCCATCTGTCTGCACAGCGCGAGTGTCCCGCAGCAGAGGGTGGAGGCAGAGACGTTTCACCAGGTACTGTGCACCTTCCCTTAGCCTGCTTCACTCGTATTTGTTATGTGCAGAACTGTTTTAACAGTAGCTTGGTCAGAAGTTCTTCTAGAGATGATAAAAGCCGGTGCTCTCGTCATGGTACCATGTTTTTCGTGCAGTTCTGTGATGCTGTGGTCAGGGCATGAAAGGGGCGTGGGTGGATGAGCAAACCAGCGTTGCTGTTTCCCAGGAGGCAGCTTCCCGCCTGTCACCCTGTCACGTTTTGTATTAAGGTGCTGGTAAGGACCCTGCACCCCTCCCCTTGTTCTCCAACACCGTCTTTGTCCTCTTCTCTCTCGGGTCAATCCCTGTTTGTGCCCATTGCCGGCTCTTGAGAGCCTTCCTAGGACACCTGAATGAAGTATTGCTTCAGCCCTGGAGATGAACTTACTCGGGGTTCTGTAAAGCTGTGAATTCATAGGAATCGCCTTCCCTTTAGTGCTTTAATTGCTGTCTGGAATTTTACTTAGGAGGCATCAGGTGCAGGAGAGAGCTGGAAACTGCACTTGTGGCTGGGCCACCTCACAGCATCCCAGATGTCAGGAGTTGGAAGGGCCCTGGAAA
>NW_010202286.1:0-3496 GCF_000695765.1 Mesitornis unicolor
AACAGAAGAGTTTCAGAGCACGTGAAACTGGAGTGTGAAGATCTTCAGTCATGTACTTGTTATATTTAAAGACAATCTAAAAGTCAGCCAGGAGACCCAGTGCACTACCAGAATAAGCAATTTATCACATTAGCGTATCTGTATATAGAAGACAAACGGCAGACATGACGGAACACCTTACCTGTAAAACTGTAAATACTGTGCTGACATGAATTGCAAAATAGAGTACACCCATGACTATACACACAATCAGGTCCGACTGCAGTCGTTCACTCTGGGGAGTAAAAAAAAAAAAGTCGTTTAGAAAATACCAGCGTTGGTTGGCCTCTTCAGATCATTAACGCCCATCAGCAGTAACACTGAAACTGATTAAAGATTTTCAAATTAATTACTCCCCTTGAAGTTACCAGAAATTTCACAAGGTAACTCTTACAGCTAAGAACAGCAGTTTAAATGAGTTAAGTGGAAAGACGCATACTCAAAGTGGAGCAGGAGAAATTTACATACCCAATATATTCTCTCTCTCATTCTGGACTGTGAGGGGGTATAACGATTCCCCTACAGCACTGATGAAGGAGTTGGAAGGGCTAACCAAATATTCCCATTTGTGATACAAGAACTGCTTAGACTATGGGGCAGTTAAGAGCTCTGGAAGACAGACGCCTAGACAGAGCTCAGGACCAGGTGGAACAAGCAGGCTCTTTAACCCTTTTCCCCCTTCCTTTGCAGAAGGGTAAAGGAGAGCTTTGGAGTGACTCCAAGGAATGAGTTTGAATTTTCTGATACCCCTAAGAAATGAAGGCAAGCTGTTTAGAATGGGCAAAAACCAACAAAATCAGTAATGCCAGACTCAGTCACAAGGGGGCAATACGTACTCAGGGCCACTACAACTCACAGTCTCCAAGTTTAGTCCTGTTTTCACTCTGCAAATACAGCATTAGCATTTTCAGCCCAGGAAGTCAAAGGATTAACTACTCCAAAATCAGCCAAATAATTACACACAGCAATTACTGCTGCAACGTCTTGAGTTCCTGAGATTCAGTGTTAGAAAAAAAAATGAGTTGTAAGAAATTCATCTAGGTGTTCCTGCTCCAGCAGGGAGATTGGACTGGATGATCTTTTGAGGTCCCTTCCAATCCCTAATGTTCTGTGATTCTGTAAGAAAGAAGTTATCAGAATACTCAGCTCTCCTGCCCCCTTGGTGACTAACACCACAGCTGGGGAGCTAAAGAGGAGCTTGCAGCACCTGTTTAATACTGTTAAGTATTAAAAGAATTGCAGTTTCTCTGCTCTAAATACTTACTTGCAGTTTCCACACACAGCACCTTGTCACGCTTGTGCCTGCTGTGCTAGGAGAAACCCATCTATATTGCTATTCCCCTACAGCTGAGCCCTACATGAGGTTAAATGAATGTTCAACCTTCTTTGGTGCAAGTTAAACATACTGAGCTTAAGTCTTTCACTTACTGCTCCACTGTGTGAAAAAGACTGTTTAAATAATCCTACTTTAATAAATATTTAGAGTTAAACTAATAAAAATGCAAAGTATGTGCTAAAGTAAACGGAAAAGGTTACATCTGCTCTTTAATTCTCTCACGCACCTTCCTCTGAGTAACTTAAATAAGCATTATACACTTAGTGCAGTGCACTGGTTCACCTGCAGATTTAAAGGGAACACTGACAGCCATTCTAAGGACCACCATTATAATTAACAAGTGGTGTGAGCCAAGTAAGATGCAGATTGATGCTGTGCAAACCAACACAAAGTAAATGCTTAGACTGAATTTTAAAAAGTTACTAACAATTAAAAAGCCTACTTACCACAGAATTTCTAAGCTTTTCAGGTAAAGGATCTTTTACTTCAGACAGAGGATCCTCAGGGTTTTTGTCTTCAGAATTAGGAAAAAATTTTGATTGCACTAAAGAGCTTAACGAAAGACAAAAAAGAAGCCACTGAAAATCTCGTATTGTTCCATGTGGTTTTAGACAAAGTCAAAAGTTCCATTACATGTTGATTATAAAAAAAAAAGAATCCTGGTATATTAGTGCTTTCACATGGCTGAGCAAATTTACAAAGACAAGATCCTAACTTTATAAAAGAATTAGTTCTCTGGCTGCACGCAATGATCACCATTAAAGACAAGTAGCCAGATGCTGTTCACAGCAGCTTCTCCAGAACTAACAGGAGTAAAACTGAACAAATACTGCATTTTAAGTGGCGTTCTTAGTACTCATGAAGAAAAACTTTATTTCATAAATAACTGAGCAGAAACGTACCCCGGTGCAAAGTTTAGAAGTGGTATGTTTGTCAACATCAATTAGCAAATCGAGATCTCCTTATTTTAATTCACACTTCAACAGCAACTAAAAAAAGTGATACTACCCTGATTAATGAATGAATGGGCCACGTTGACCAAGCTACTAAATTCTTAGCAGACCTTGCTCATACTAAAGCTCCAGAAGCTTACACCTTAGCTTTCAGAAGACAATATGCAGCATCTAAGTGTCTTGTTACCCCCAATGTAATTTTTCTTACAATACCCTACGTGGCACACAGATACGTATTATTTCATTGTATGAATAGGAAGCTTACTACAGAATGAGCCCTGAATCCTCAAAGGCAATTACATATTGCAATGCTTAACTTTTTCACATCCGGCTAAACAGGTGAACCTGCAGGTCAAACATAAGCATCCAGGCTATCGTACTTGGAAAGAACAAAAGAACAGGAATCCAGGGACAAGGACCTCATACCAACTGAGTAAAGTCACCTGAACAGGACAAAGTTCAGTTGCCAACCCAAAGATAAGAAGTTTCCTTCAGTGTGAACGCTCACCAATCATTAATCTCCCTGTTCACAGAAGGGGGCCATCGCTAGCTAGCCCAGACTACTGCTTATCAGATTTATCCAACATTATGGCTACATTTAAATCCAAGTTCAAGCTCTGCCTAACCCAGGTAGGCGACTGAGCTTCCATTGGCTGTTCTGTGGGAGGCGTTTCGCCTACTGTAACTATTTTGTTTTACAGACATAATTATTAACTGAGTCAGAAATACTCTCATCATCAGATCAATACTCCAACTCAGAACAGCAACATGAGTATGTTTCCCCGTGCTGGATGGGAACAGTCATCACCAAAACAGATCTTTATTTTTTTTTTGCATCTGAGATGAAATTATTTGAACGAGTGCTCTGAGCGTACACCCAAGATAAGAATATGGTAATGAATTAAGTGATAGAAACAGTTCAAAACATCCACATGTGGGCTTCAACTTAAAACCAGGGCTTTGAGCACCTCTTTAAATACAGAATGAGCACAAGTTGTTCAGCACAAATGCACCAGAAGAAAGATGGCATGACTGGCATTCTGGAGAGCATCAGCAGGCAGATCAATCAGATTTTGGCATGTTAAGTGATTCATCAGCAGTCACAAAGTCAGGCTGTCATTAGAGAAACTAGGTGCAAAATTGGAGATTTTCTCTTTAACTGCTGAAC
>NW_010202286.1:3527-37634 GCF_000695765.1 Mesitornis unicolor
GCTATATTTGATTATGCAGGTGACTACCAGTTCAGTTAGTAATATCTAACACTTGCTTCTCCCTTGAGGGAAGGACACAAAATGAGCCACTTACAAGAGTACAGAAGGGTCACTACTTTGTCTGCTGAGATGATAAGATATTGCCACTAACAAACCACAAAATATGGAGAAGAGGACTGGAATATGCTGCCCATCCCAAGAATCCTGGAGACAGAAATGAAATGTTAATAAAAAGGAGACAAGGTATGTAACACTTATCTGGCATACAGGAATTATGTTTGTCATAGTAAGAGAATGCAAAAATTAACTGTAATTCCACAAAAATTAAACAGGAGTTTTAGTACAAATATACTGTTCAACATTTATGTGTCTAACTATAGATAAGAAACTCTGACATAATGTACATCCCTTAAGCCTGTACCATCTTAATCATTAAACAATAATTCGTTTTCATAACCCTTATAAAGGATTTCCTGCATTCATTCCTGAGACCACAGGTTCTTAAGAGTTGCATTTAGTCACCTCTTAATTCTGAAAGTTATATGTTTTAACTCAGATTAACTTTTATCTGAATTCAGATTAAACCAGTGGTTTTATTTTCGTTCTCATGACCCAGACTGGGTCTGCAAAGATGAGACAGTGATTGCAAAAGCTTGTTTATCTTTAACATATGTGTTTACGAAAGTCTAATGAGACAAATGCAGAAATCCACAGCAAGCTAATGATGTTCTGTGGCTGACAGCACCATGGGAGTATTTCCTCCAGCAACTTCTTACTCTCTGCGAGACAGCAGAAAAAAGCCAGTCAGCTCGGAGCTGGAAGGCGCACACGCTACAATCAATAGTGAACTGAGAGCATTTGGTTACTGACACAAACCTGAACCAGCACTTCACTGTTCTCAAACAGAATGGCATTTCAAGCAAGGAAAAGCCGATTGGTTTGGGGCTCTTTCTCCCCCTTCCTTCCCCCTTCACTCTACCTTTCAGATTAGTGTCAAAATGAAGATGTGTACCAAAGTGCTTCTTGGTTTCTTTTCAAGTAAAGATTAATTTGAAAAAAAAAACTATTTGTTTCGCAGTACTGGAAAAAATACTCACATGAGCCATTTTGAGAGGTTTAACCAATTCACGATGACTGTGTAGAAACAAGCCACTTAGGGGTTTTTTTTTTTTTCAAAGAACCAATGTAGAATAGAACTGACTGTACATGTCATGTGTTTTTGGCCAAAAAACAGCCTGTTGGTACAGGCACAAATCACACACACTTTTTAAAGGTAAAAAAATCTGCTTCGTTCTCTTTTATTGACATCACAGCTGAGCAAGTATAAACCACTACCAAATCAGACTAATATTTCTAGTTCATTGTCTGCATATTTAAGTATCCAAGATACAAGGAAGCAGAGAACAAAATCCAAAACATTGATATATGCCGAGTCTAACACTTCGCTCACCTTCAGGGCACCATAGCACAGTCCATACAACAATGCTACTGCCACAATACTACAGATAAAACTGTAAAGTGCTGCAAGCAGGCTTGTGGTAGCTGGATATCACAGAAGAGAAAGAAAAATTAAACAGCGTCACGTAATTAGGTTAGAATACAAGATACTTTCGATTGTTATCAGCCCCCGAGTTGCAAACTCCTCTGATATTAAACAAAAAACCCAACCCAGAGGATTCCAACCCAAAGGCAATTACTTGTATGATCTAAAAAGCTATTTACATGCCTTCATTTACCTCCTCATTTATTCAACAGCATTACCATGGGAATGGTTAACAACTGCAACAGAAACCATTCCAGGTAAAAGAAGAGTGTATTTTTTTTGACAGACTTATTAGGACAGTAATTCTATTTCTCAATAATCAGAAGACCTTTAGCCTTTTAAAAAAATATTATTAACATTCTATGTTTAGAGGGTGGGAATACAAATAGCGTCGCTGATAACTAAGAGTGGATAGTGATTAATCACTAGATTTTTTAAACTAGGCTGCTCCTAATTGAATGCTTTTGTCACTGACACAAACACCACCACTCACCATTGCCACCGAAGACGTGAATATCCAGCTGTTCACAGAGATACATCACAAATGTATTCACCTGAGGCAGGAGACCAATGAAGAATACTATAGGGAAACATAGTGTAAACACTACGGAGGAAAATAAACAGTTGGAAAAGTGGTGAATATGAGAAATGTACTCTTCAGTTTTAAGTTCTAGCCTATCTCGCACACCATTTAACTCAACATCACTGAAGTAATTCTGCTATTATTTCTAAGGAAAACCTCAATTATGTAAATCTCTACTTCAGTGACTCGTAACTGAGTATGGAGGTTACACAGACCAGTAGTCAGAACACTTCTTGTGCTTCCATTTCAATCGCTGTCGAAAGAGACACAGGCCAATTCAGGCTTTCTTTTTTTATTTCGCCAAGATCAGCCAAGAGTATTGACCGATTAGAAGATTTCTAAGTTTCCACTCACTGCAATTGGGGCTTATCCAAGCCTGACTGCCCGTCTGGGGTTCCAGGAGCAAGCTAACACCAGCCACGCTGACGTCAGGGAGGCCAAGCATTTCACCTCTGGGTTTTCTGTCACTAACAACGTCTGACAACTTTACCCATTTTCCCACACCACTTCTGGTTGGTGGTTGTTTTTTTTTAATGAAAAATGGGTAACTGTATGAGCCATTCAAACCTCTGCACGTTACAGGACGTAAGAACGCAAAGATAAACAAGTACCACTTAATTATAATACTGTGAATGGTATGTACCTATCATTTACTTTTCATCTTAAGGAATAAAAGATGAGAAATAACAAATCTTTTACACTATCATTAAGTAGTTTGGCCATAATTCACAAGCAGCAGAGTATCGTATGTTCTAGGTTCTGAGGGACAGTACAATCAAACCGTGAAAATAACCCTGACAAAATCTGACAGGTTAGGGATTTTTCACCTGACAGTGTGAAAACAGAAACAATTGGTTATAAAAGTGGAGTGTATTTAGACCAGTTCATCAAAGTCCAGTATGTGCTTTTGTTCCCACAATTTTTCTCCCTTATGCGGAAAAGCTGAGGGAGCTGGGTCTCTTTAGTTTGCAGAAGAGGAGACTGAGGGGAGACCTCATTCATGTTTATAAATATTTAAAGGGTGAGTGTCACGAGGATGGAGCCAGGCTCTTCTCGGTGACAAACAATGATAGGACAAGGGGTAACGGACACAAACTGGAACACAGGAGGTTCCACTTCAATTGGAGAAGAAACTTCTTCTCAGTGAGGGTGACAGAGCCCTGGCCCAGGCTGCCCAGAGAGGTTGTGGAGTCTCCTTCTCTGCAGACATTCAAAACCCGCCTGGACGCCTTCCTGTGTAACCTCATCTGGGTGTTCCTGCTCCGGCAGGGGGATTGGACTGGATGAGCTTTGGAGGTCCCTTCCAATCCCTAACGGTCTGGGATTCTGTGATGTGGGGGACAAAAGACAAAAAATTAATACCAGTCCTCACTTGTCTATTGGCAAGGACACAGCAATTCCATTATCGAAACACAAGGTTTGCCTTGCCCGGCACCTGTGTTGCTCAGGTTGATAGGAAAAATGGCAGCTGAGATTTTCCCTCTGTGCTAACAAAGCACGTCTGCATTTTTGTGATACACGCAGCTTTCTGAAACGGTGCTGCAGCAACATTACGAGTTGCTCCAAAGGCAAGGCTGTGCATGTGTGTGGACGGGGGTACATAGGGGTTTTTTTGTTCATGGCATTTGTTTTGTTGTTTGGGTTGGTTTTCTTTGAAGTGAAGAAGTGAGAGCTATTCTGGCAATCTAATTTTTTATTGGTAGAACTGCTAAGAAAATATAAACCACAGAAGCTGATACCTGGGAAGAACAGTAAAATATAAGGCTCAACAAGCATTCAGAACTCTCGCATTGAGACATTTTAAAAGCTAATCCCACACAGCCTGGTGAAGATGCCCGCACGTCTTTTTTAAACCGGAAAAGACTCTCAAGTACTTTTTCAAAGTAGGTCGTTTTCATTTTCATTGTACAACACAGCACCACCATATAAATTTATGTATTAACTTATGGGGATACCCATACACATTATTGTGATGACTTAAGGTGACAGAAAATGGATGAAGAGACTTCTGAACCTGACTGAGCATGAACAAGGGGAAATGAAGGTAGTTTTGTATCTCAAGAGAGTCGAAGCCATCTGCTGTGTTAACTTCGTTCTCCATCACAGATACAGAATGAAGTCTGCCAGTGCATTAGAAGATCCACAGAATCCATAGAAAAGCATCTTTGGTAATAACTGGACAATACTTTGTTCATAAGTGGCTTAGACATTTACCCTCTGGACATTTAAATTTAAACCCCAATTTACTAGTAGAAAGTCGAAGGGAGAAACAGCATGCGGTATGAAACTCGGGTTGTTCCTAAAATCAAGCAATACAAACTAATTCCCAAAATGCTCAAGTCAGAAATTCTTATTGACCAATTAAAAGTCAAAACTAAAATAAAATTAAAAAAAATTAAAAAGAACCAATACAAAAATTAAGGCCAAGACTTAATTTTTCTTGGGCAGATGACTGACTAAGAACTGGAGGCACGCAGTCATAGTAATTAACTGCTGTAGCATTTCACAGACAGATATCTTGGTACAACTGAAGAGCAGGAGTGTCCAATTTAGAGGAATTCTTACAGATTCTCTTCCCCCTCTAAAGAGGTGATCCAGAGAGGATCACCCAAATCACTTTGCTCCATTCAAGAATATGCACTAAGTCCCCATGATAAGATGGTCTTCAAATGTTTACATTCTGTCTCTTCTTTCTATGGACTCTGCTGTTACTAGTTTCAGTAAATTTTGTAAGCAAACAGGGGAAAGGTTTGTGGTTTGGGCTTTTTGTTGTTGTTGTTGGTTTGCTGGGGTGGGGTGACAGTAGATGCCAGCAGTATTGTGACTGCACTGTGCTGCTCAGAATACAGAAAGTATCTCATATAGCCCAAAACTTTACTTTTTATATTGATGATAGGCCTGTTCTAAGAAACACATTAAATAAGATTTAATCTATAATGCTTTTTAAAAATTGTGTTTAAAAAACTGTTCTACTTGACTGCTAGCACACAAATAAGCTGATTTAAGAGAACTCCTACTCATTTGCCACAGGACCCTCTAGAGACGACAAAAGAATCCAAATCAAAACATTTCTTTAACTACTGAGCAGCCAGGTCCAAGTTAAGAAAAAAGAAGTTTCAGGGATGAGGACTAAGATACCAGGTAATTAAAAAGCTACAAGTACATATATTTTTCCTATGACACCACGCTAGTTGGCATCTCCGCAATTTGTTACAGCAAAGCTACAGAAGGGGAAAATTTTCCCATAAAATTCAGCAAAGCTAAAACTACTCCAAATGAGCTGCATTTAGAAGGTGATGATGCAACAGTGTCATCACAAGATATGATATCATCCACTGTGGTGAAGCAAACAATTCAAATCCATGAAAAGCCACTCACCTATAACTAAGTCCCTGGCCGACAGCAGCAGCAATGGGTTGGTGAAAGCCATTCCATACAACCTGAATCTTGTTGTAGATATGTTCCTGCTGCCATAATCCAACAGCCAAATAAGACCACAACATAAACAGAAATAAACAGGCCTACTATAGGCTATGATACGATTATGACCCTGTTTAAAGAACAAAACAAAACACACATTTGGTTCGTTATTAGCAAAAATAAACAACCCTGTTACTCTTCTGTTACAGAAAACTTCACAACCAAAACAACTGCCATCTCAGCACGTCCTTAAGTTTTGTTCATAAACTTCTTAATGCATTGCCCCGCAGTTGTATCAGATCTTTTCTTTGTGGCTTCGATATAGTGAGGACATAACAGTTAGATTAACTTTGACTAAGTTACGTTTACCCTTACTCTCCACTAAGTTTTAAAGTATGTTTCTTGCAAGACTAAGTGCCAGAGAAACTCTGACTAGACTTTGTAAGAAAGAGAGCATATATTAATTTTGAAGAAAAAGCAATTAAAGTTTATTATTCAGATACTGCTCCTGCTGGGGGAAAGAAAAATAATCTGGTATTTGTGTGTTCATTAGACAACTTATTACCAAAAATAATATGAATGACTTGCTGCAGAGGAATAATACTTTTTCCCATTTTATTCAGGACATAAAAATATCCTGTCTTGGCAATCCAGCAGATGCACAACAGAACACAAACACACTGTGCAATACTAGCACATTAATATTTCCATGCTCAAATGTTAAAGCTCACTGGAGCATTGCACACTCAGCTTAACAGAGTGAAAGAAACGAGGCTGTGTGCACACTAGGATGACTGAACGATCGACAAGACCAGAACGGAAGGTCAAAGCCGTGTCAGTTCACACCAGCAGAGCAAATTACAGCACTAAGAATACTTCTCAGTATAACTGCTTTAATACTAACATTCATCAAAAACCCGATCATGACATGGCTCTAGAGCAAAAGCTAGGCTTAAAAACAGGGAGGACATCATTTGCTAAACACAAAGTGCATGGAGTGAAGAAGTCCTATCAGTTTCCAAGCCTCATGTGCCTTACGAGAGAGCACATAAGAGAAAACCCAAGAAGAACAGATCAAAAAGATCAACTCTGCGTGGCAGTTCTGCACCTGCAGGGTTAGTACAGGGGTATGTGTCCATGACTTACATGTCGAGGGGAAGAAGAATCTGGCTGAACACTCTGAAACCAAAACAGAAAGAGGAAAGTTACCCAGTGTACAGAGAAGTGCGTTTACTGCTCCCCTGCCTGCACAGTCTTGATACAACTCTTATCATAATAGAGTTTTACAACTGTCAAGCCATTTTAGAGCCTTTAAATAGCACCATGTATTAAACCATAAGATCTGTTCCAAGAATATCATGTCTAGCCAAAGTGGGGTTTTGTAACCCCCCTGCCCCATTTTTAGAATGCTTTTTTTAAGCAGTGTGTTATACACTTAAATTTGAAATCTAATTTCCACCCTAGCAGTCTAATCGAGAGAATATAAACAATAATTCTTAATTATAAAAATACCACTAACACTTATCTGTTAAAAACTAAGGTTCTGATTAAAAATATGGTGAGATATGATTGCTTAACGTGAATGCATTGATGTGCATTCACTAAAAAAAACCAAAACAAAACCAGTAAAACTTCCAAGTTCAGTTTGTAGGCTGTTTTCAACCAGCAAGAATGTGCTTCTCTTTAGGGAAGCAAAAAGTGCATGAGAACAACAAATAAAGGGTTGTTTAACAAACATACGTATAACCGCTCTGGTGAAGTGACCTTGTATGACAACCTAGCAAACTTTCCATGAAGCTGAAGTTTACCTATTTCTTTTCAAATGATAACCATGCAGGTTTTCTTCCTTAAAGCTCGAACCAACCTGCAACACCCAACCAAAGTTACTGCTTACAGAAAGTGAAAATAGAAATTAAAGTACCTTCAACAGCGAGTACTGACAACTGGCTATTACCAGGCAGAACTGGAAGACCCAAATATCCTTGAAAAAGCCCTCTATAAGAAGTACAGAGCCCAGAAATGCAACTAGGATAGCTAGGATGACAGCTAACACGTTTTCAAGGATCTCACGATTCCTGTATTAGAAAGAGAAGGGAGGGGAAAAAAAAGGATCATTAAAAGTTAACTATGTCTAGAAAAAGCTGCCAGTGAACAGTCAGGGTCAGAAGTTTTGTAACAAGAGTTATGCTGCTGGTACCAAAAAGTGGTGACGAATAGATTTGAACTTGCATAGACTACACTGCACAGTGGCTTTTAGCAAAGATAGGAGCTACCAGGATTTTAGAGTAGCTCAAAGCAATTAGTACCTTGTGGAATTGAACTTTAAACAGCAGAAGATAACTTCAGAAATAATTCAAATGCTCAAAGGACGGTCTGTAACATCAACTGATATTCGAGGCTCACACAGGATGTCAGAAGTTAACAAGACTCATGCTGCTGGTACCAAAAAGTGGTTACGAGTAGATTTGAACTTGCATAGACGTATACTGCGCAGTGGCTTTTAGCAAAGATAGGAGCTACCAGGATTTCAGAGTAGCTCAAAGCAATTAGTACCTTATGGAATTGAACTTTAAACAGCAGAAGATAACTTCAGAAATAATTCAAATGCTCAACCAAAGGACGGTCTTTAACATCAACTGATACTCGAGGCTCACACAGGATGACTACAAGCCTGTGAGAAGTACATGCATGGTAGCTTATCTGTATATAATCTGTCACTCATTATTTTGTAACGAAGAAACTAATATATGCCAAGTGGAATGAAGGTAATTCTGTACCACATTGGTAGTGTTTAAAAACAGAACTAACAGTATTTCTGCCTGGACAAAACCATTACTATATTGTTAATCTCAGGGAAGTTCATTAGCAAGATTTAAATACTCTATAGATTCCAAAAGCTGGTAACTGGAGGGTCACCCTTGTTATATTCCACTGGGTAAATAGGCTGCAGTATTAGATGATCCTGTGAAACAGCAAGTAAATTCTCTCTACTTGCTGAAATAGTGTAAGTGCATGCCAGGTTCTAGACCTTTTCAGTATTTTTTTTGGAAACTGTTATTTTCAAGCTTTAAAGATTAGCAACAAATCTCTCTTTTTGCCCATTCAAATACATGGCTGCCCCACTCACATTAAGTGAGGAGTTTGAGGTTGTTTTCCTTCTTCGCTTTGCCAGAGAAAAAGGGAAAGCAGCCTTCATTATTACAGAAACCTGCATGTTGTATTATTCTTTCACCTCTCCGAGCACAGTAAATAAGCGCAATTCTCTAAGGATAGCTTTATCTATATTACTCAGTTTAGTTACCATCTTTTAATCTTTACTTTGAGGTCTACATACGAGGATCTCACCTGTCAAATAAAGCCAGAAGAGTTAATCTATCAAAATTGATGCTAATCCAAAGCTTAGGCAGGATCCAAAAGCGATAGTACTGCTTGACTTTTTGAGCTGCTTCCTCTTGAGGCTGCATGTGGTCCTGAAGGTCAGGGCTCAGGTCAATATCTTGCTGCTCCAGCAGATCTGTATCCATGGTTAGCAGCCTGTTCAACCTGATCTGAGGAAGAGAAAGCTAAAAGAAAGTCAGTATTAACAAAACCACATTTTTATTGTATCGCTGAAAGCTGCTTTGGAAAAAAAAAAAGCTATTTTAAAATGACTTGGTTTCTCTTTTGAGAAGTTATATGTTAAACACTGCCAGTTCTCAGGCTTCCACTTACTTTTCCTGTCCTTACCATGGCAAATGAGGAGCACCAGCAGTCATAACAGTTTGCACACAACACGTTTGCTATTTTAGCATATGCCTTACGTCAAATGAAGTACGAACATGCCTTCCAAGCACATTATCCCATTTACTCTGAAAACTTCAAATTTGAAGACAAGTAAACTGATACGTGAACAACGGATACTACAAAAATAATCCAGTCCCGAGCTTAAATCGATTACACCACTTTTCTTAGAGTCAGCTAATCTGCATGCACACCCACGTCAGATGGTTGGATCTGCATGACAAAGCAACATATGCATGCACCAGTGGTCAAATTCAAACTCACTACATTCAGAATATACTCAGACAAACTAACACAAGATGTGGCCTAAGTAGTCACCTACTATTTATGACTGACTGTATGTCTCGCTTAGTTTGGCGTTTGTCACTCCAGAGTTCTCTTCAAATCCCAGTAATATCACCAACCATACTGGACATTTAAGGCGAGTACTCAGAATTCACTACACTATCTGTATGTCCTCTAAATCACTTTATAAATGTTGTTAACAGGCCAAGAAACATCTGAATGCACTGCCTTTTATTATTAAACAGTATCATCTTTAAAACATCAATTAATGAAAAATCTTCACTACCTTTGAAGGAAAAGAGTAAAATGTCACCTTTAAGTGTCAAAATTACTGGGTTTTTATTTTGGTGGTGGGTTTTGATTGGTTTGGTTTGGTAGTTCTAGGGGTTTTTTTGTGGTTTTGTTGGGGTTTTGGGTGGGGTTTTTTGTTTGCTCATTTTTTTATAATTACCGTGAAGTTTAAGGTTCGATTTCTCATTTTTGAAATCTTTTTCTCCATGACTCCTTAAAGCATCAGTGTACTGTAACAACGCTCAGTTGGCTTTTCCTTCTCAGGAAAATACTAACAGAACCAATAAGCAGAAGCACTCCCTTTCTAAAGGGAATTCTAAAACACAAAAAAACCCTAAAAGAAGCTGTGTTAGGTAAGAGGTGCTTTTCTGACAACTTCTTAAAACTTGGTTTCTTAACAGGCAGAATCATAACATGACATCCATTGCACTAATAATAATTTGAGTGGAAATTTCCATTCAGGCACATGGGCTAAGCTTTCAAAAATACCAGATTGCCTTAAAGAGAATCATTCCCTTCAATGGGACCACACTGGCAAACCAAGAGCACATAACAAGTTACACAGCCTCTTGTTTGAAGGCTACATTTTCATGTGGGATGTTGAAAAGAGCCCAGCAGAGCCACAGAGATGCTGGAGGGAGTGGAGCATCTCCTGCTGAGGAGCGGCTGAGGGAGCTGGGGCTCTGGAGCTTGGAGCAGAGGAGACTGAGGGGTGCCCTCATTCCTGGGGATCCATTGGGAAAGGGCAGTGTCAGGAGGAAGGAGCCAGGCTCTGCTCTGGGATGGCCAATGCCAGGACAAGGGGCAATGGTCCCAAGCTGGAGCACAGGAGGTTCAAGCTGAAGATGAGGCCAAAGTTTGTGAGTGTGAGGGTTATGGAGCATGGCCCAGGCTGCCCAGAGAGGTTGTGGAGTCTCCCTGTCTGCAGACACCCAAAGCCCTGGCCGTGTTCCTATGTGACCTGGTCTGGGTTATCCTGCTCTGGAGGGGTTGCACTGGGGGAGCTTTCCAGGTCCCTTCCAACTCCTGATATTCTGGGATTCTGTGAACAGCAAAGTAAGTTCCCCTAGCAGACACCAGGTTTGAAAAGCAAATTCTTGATGAAAAGCATGGCCAGGCAAATGGAGGTCTGCTGCTCCTCTGCCTAATGCTGAATCCGTATTTCATTTTCCCTTCTGATCAGGACATCAGGTTTAGTTTCTTTAGCTTAACTAATATGCCAAGTTTATAATAGTAAACTTTAGTTTCCTAGCTTAAGATTCAGCACCTTAAGAATCATGACCATTCGCACTCTTTTCATGAGACAGCAAGTAAGACTTCAGAATTAAGAGTCCAGGTATGTCTGGACTTGACAACAATTCGCAAGGTTTGAGATCACTAAACTAAGGAATTCTCAAGCTATTTGCAGTAGTACACAGTGTAAGCTTCTGCCTTCCCCTCCTCACTCACTCCTCGCCTGTGAATTCAAGTTTTGTAGATCCCAATGAGAAATGTTTAAATTCCTTTCAGAGAAATAACTGAAGCTTCTCTTGGCCAGAACACCAAATCTGTTCTGCCTGCTAATCTTAGTAATGCACAAGTGAGAAACTGTCCAAGTTGTCCACTCATCTCTGGAAAGCTTTGTAAGGTCTCTCAGAACATCCAATTTCCATGTGATTTTATAAAAACCACTGTTTTAGATCGGAGGAAACCATTTATATTTAAATTTGAGAGTGCTATGCAGAAAGATGAATCTGTACATATATACGAAGACACTGCAACAATAAATAAATACTTTACCTTCAGTTAAACCCAAGCAAAAATCCTTCTTAAGAACAAACTACCACACAGGATGATTAATCAGCGCTACAGAATTGGAAAGTCTTCTGAATTTTTTGCATGCTTTAAAAATAAGTAAGAAAAACTTACTAGATCATGTGGATAAAAGCGAACTGAGGTAGAACTCGATACGTGAGAGTCCGTGTCACTATAAGAACAGGGGAAAGACTTCAGATTATAAAGTTACATTTTATTTCAACAGGCCACTCTAAATTTTCTAGTGTCCCAAATTAATTTTGACTCCTCACAAACTTTATCTAAACATCTTTCTTGAAGTTTTCCCTTTGATCATATATTTTAAACACAGATATCCACTTCGTCTTGGATAAATTCTGTAACTACAGTAAATCAGGAGACTCTTTACCCTTACCCGTGGTACAATTTTCTCAACACCTTGTCCCCAAGTTGTCTAACAAGGGTTATCAAGATACTAATTACTTCACTTTGGAGCAGGGGGGAAGGAAAAAAATGAGATGTTTAATAATTTGTTAGCTACTGATGTGTAAACACACAGCACGTAACTAAAGGAGTACAGAGTCCGCTCTGTGTCCACAGAGTTTGTTAATTCTATACTGTTTTCACCAAGGTTCCAAAACTGCCAAAAATATTACACAGTTAACACAAGCATACTGAGTCACTTAATCCTAAATTGCTTTGGAAAAACAACTTGAAATAAAATTACATCTCAGGTAAGAAGACCAAAATTACTCTGCAATTTCCATTCATTAGAGATGAGGAGAAATTTTATCTTACTGTATGAGAGTCCATATCCAACCACTGCTTTTTTTCCCCCAATTTGGGATAGCTTTTGGATGTTTGATTTCCATGTCTATCACATGGCTGTAAGACTCGTATCAAAATTTATGCAACTTTCCTTCAGTTCCTTGCCTTAAGATAAAAACATTCTTGTGTTACCAGTTTTACTTCACTGCAACTCAAGTATTCCCTAAAGGTGAGATCTGATTCTTTGGATGTGGCCAGCTTGTTTCTTCCATGAGCACAAATAACATCATCACAGCAGCCATCAGCAAAGCCATTGCATCTGAAACATGCAAGCGCTAGAGGCAGGCACTGGCAGCTTTGTGCAAGGATTACAGAACTTTTTGGCAAAGTTCAGCTCTACAAAAGGCACTTGCACACTTTCACCAGAGAGTTGAAGATGGGAGCTTTTACATTCATTACTCCGTAATTCCAATAGCTATTCCACCTACACGTGGTAGGAATCTGTAGCACCCAGCATGACGCAAGAGCTTCAGAGCAATTCTATGTGGTGAAGTGGATTGAGGGTCGGGGGGCACAGGAGGATTTGTGTTGGTTTTGGTTCTTCTGCCTCCTGTCCCTTCAGAGAAAGAAAGGGCATCTTTCCAAAAGCAGATGAACTTTCCAGTTTGTAGCTGGCTATTCCAACTGTAAGTCAAATTTTAACCTCAGGCATGTTAACACCTCCATGTGCTGTCTCATGCCATCTATGGATTTCAGAACAAAATTTATCAGTTTACATTTGCTTCACAATTGGAAGTTCCTTTGTAAATAAGTGAATAGTTATCATGGTCAGCCACCACCTACTTCCTCAAAACCTAGGTTAAATCCTTTCAGAAAGACTTGCTGTAAGCCAATCAATTTGTCAAGTTCTCAGTTTGGACATTTATTTCTTAGGCTAACGGTAGTCTTCATTTTCTGAGATCTAGTTAAGTGGAAAAGATTATTTATGGAGTCGGTGTCATCTTCAAGTAAAAATCACTTAGGTTTCAAAAGTAAAAGCACATGGGTGTTTTACATTGGGGGGTTTTTTGTAGTCCGTACTAAATTATCTTTTAAAATCAAATTGAAAAGATTTTGTTACAGTAAGACAAGAATCAGCACTCTGGACTGGCCTTCACACACACCAGATGTTGGATGCTCTTCTTGCAGCTGGCTCAAAGTTCACAAGTGACATGTCGCAGCCCCCTGTCTCGTAGAGCGTAGAACTGAACTTACCTGTTGAAGAAAAGGTCAAAAGCAGGTCAAAATTTCATTGTTTCTCATCCCACTGGCACTAGTTTCTATTTATTAACTTATTACCGAGATCAATTTAGATATCTAAATTTACATCAATGTCAGAATATAAAGTGTAATTACACATTAACGTGCCACTAGTGCAGTCAAGACATTAGCTACTCAGTACTGCTTCATACTGTTTTACACGACATGTATACAGTAAACTGTGATACTAAATTTTAAGAGTTCGTATTTACAAGATGGCACCGTTAACATAACAACACAAGGACAATGTGAGCCTTTCCTCCACCCCCTGCAAACTTATGAGAATAACCAGGCAAACAACTTGTGATGACCAGCTTGGTCCGTTCTTCCCTGCCTCCTCCCCCCCAGGCAGAACAAGCAGTAAATCATTCACTATCAGCATTTAAGAAGCATGGCATTCAGCTAAAATTCTTTTGAGAAGCACATGTCTATTTGAAAAGAAACACAACGAGTGAAAGAAGTGGCCAGAGATGCTTCAGAAGCTGTCACCTCGAGAAAAACTGAAAAGGGAATGGCAGGCAGAGATTTCTTCTACAAGCCAGAAGCAAACACTTCAGCGTAAGAACAGAAGACTGCAAACTAACTCCTCACATAAACCATCTGGAGTTACTGGAACTCCATTAACTATCATTTTCTAAAGTTGTTAATAAAAGCCTTTTGAATTAACAATATCAAGCTACTCCTAAACATATAATTAACGAAAAAGTAGCCATAGATTGTAACTCAAATGATAAACTACCTTCCTCACACTATGGTGGTTTTGTAGTGCCCTTCTCCCACAAGAGTCTGACCAGAGAGAGAAGCGCTGTAACTTCCCCCAGAGGTCAGGGTCAATGTATTTCAGCTCTGAATGCAGGAAGCTGATTTTGAAACTGTGATCTCATATGAAATGTTCTGCCAATTTCTCCATCTCCTCTAGCTCAAAGCACTTGCTGAGCCATGATGCAAAGCATGTAATATTTTAAGATCTGCTTATACAAAACAAAAAACCCCCACTTTGGAGCATCTGAAGCAAAGCCTGTGTGAATCTCAGCCGCACGTCTTGTGGCTCTTTCTTCTTCAGTTGATACAGGTTAACAAGCAGTCCAAGGAGAAACACCTAACAAGATCAGAGCTTCCAATCTTCCCCTGTCTGCAAGAATCTAACCTGCTTCTGCTACAGTGGCTTTTTATTTAAAAATAACTAACAAAACACACTGTGATCCTGCTGCAGCTTCTCTTCAGACCCACAGACAATTAAGTTGGAGTTAGAAGTGTTTGAAAGCAAGGTTAAAAGCTTGGAACTGAATGATCAAAATGGGTGAAATTAAGGAAAAATACTGGTATATTCAAAGTGTCTTCACAACACTTTCTACCCTCAAAGGGAGCACTGCAGACTGACCAGACACTGCAGCCACACTAAGACCAACCACTCTGACCAGTGTGCATCAGAGCTCAGCAACGCTCAGCTCTCACTATTTAATTACAACTGCTACAGGTATTTGTAAGGAAACAGAAGTAGAAAGTTCACTTGTTAGTGTTTTTTGTCCTCAACAGTTAAGATTTGAGTGAAGCACTTTAAATATCCTTTGGCTTTTAATGCTCAGTGAAGAGTTGATACTGACATTTGAAATTTAAACTAGTGCAAGAATTCAGGAATCCTCCTCCCACACCGAATAAAAAACCTCAGTTACACAAGGCTATTTCTCAAAAAAGTTTTCAACAGCAGATATGAAGGTACTGATAATACACTTGAGGTTCTAGTCAGGACAAAATGATGCATAACTTATTACAGAGAAATCTTCCATGCAAACAAACCTTAAGAGAACCAAGCACGTTTAGGTTAAAATCTTCAGGTTTTGCACTATTGAATTGAGAGTCTGGAAATTAAGCTTCCTGATTTTTAAATAAATGAGACTAGAATATACTACTTGCAAGATGTAATTTCCCCATTCTCTTGGGCTGACATAATACATCAGGTATTTGTTTCGAAATAAGTTTACTCAACTGTTACACTCAAGTGTCTGAGAAGGGCCTCAAACTATTACAATAATTTAGCATAAACCATTTCATGTTTGAAAAATATCTACGGTTCCCCAACATTCGACTCATGTTTGAAACTGTGAATATTGACTGCATTAATGTTGCTGCTATAGGCACTGCATGGCTATGGTGGGTTAAACCATCCCTGATTAACAGAGACATAACAAACAGACAAAACAATGCCAAACGTTTACACAGAAGCTACAAAACAGACTCAGGTTTTACCACACTTGTCATTCATTCCCCACTACTTATGTAGACTTTCAATAGGAAGTCAGCTCTGTCAAGAAATGCATGGCTTCTCAATAAAAACAAAGTTTCCTGTCCTCCTCCTCTGTTTTTAAATATCAAAAGGCTCTCCAGAAAAGCCTCAACTCATCTGAGGCAGAAGAGAGAACAGGACTGTTCGGTGCCACTGAGGATGCAAACCCTGGAGTGCGACTGGAGAAGCTCCAAAGTCCCTTCAATTAAATCGTTTTGCACTGTGTGAAACAGCAGCAGCTCCCACACAGCGCTCTCAAACTGAATGAGGGATCCCAACGCTCCAAGATTCAATACCTATGGATATACCCAGCATTTTCAGTTACCCTTTATAATCTTCTCTCTCTCCTATTTCTAGCTCTCCCACAGCGTTCTCTGAAGTATTTTTAACACAACCGCACTGAAGAGGCTCAAGTTTTTCTTTCTCTAGGGACTGCAGTTCTATCAAGCTGTGAACAAATGGAAGACTGAGAAGTTTATTTTTCAGATCTAGGAATACAGCACATAGCGTGTTTGTCCACTAAACAGAAATGCTTGCAACTTGTCCCTCCTCACCCCACTCAAAGGGAGAGCCACATGTTCACCAAGTCAAGTCACCCAAACAATGTTCTATTCGGACCAGGTTACAAAAACACCACCAAGTCATTGATACTGAGGCACACAAATCCAAAACACACCTTTGCTCTGACACGAAAAGAGGAAAAGACCAATGTACCTCCTTTGAAACAAGCTGACTTGTGTCAAAAGACAAAAATACCTCATCACCAATGACAGAGACGTACACAGAACAGTTCACGCTGCATGAGCTGCTGTCCCCAGAGTCACGGGAACCAAGGACAGCAACAGACTGATGAAACCTGGAACATTTAAGTGGCTCGGGATCCAACTCAGATGGTGCTCTGACCAAGCTGTCTGCAGCACATTTCTCATTTTCCCATCTAACAAATACTGTTTTGTTTCAAACCTCTCAAACTAGTTCTGAAATCTGCTAACATGTCGAAGCCTATGTGATCACTAGGTCGTTAAGACACAGTAATCTACTACTTATGACAATGTTTTTTAAATCCTAGTCAGCAAGATGAACAAAGCCATTGGTACATGAATACTCCAGAGCATGCAAGGAGCTATCATTTCCAAAGGTCAAGATTTCACCTTCAGCTGCAGTATGAGGAAGTTTTCAGCCAAAACACTTCAAAGCAGTTGATTTTTCATTTCTACATGAAGTTTGTCAGAAAAGTAACTTACCTATCATGCAGAATTCCAGACTACAAGGATATTTTCAATAGAAACAATGGGGAGCATTTCTTTTCTACTTGTTCCTTTGAAAATACTCCCCCACACACGTCAAATAAATTAAGTCTACTAATTATAAAAAGGTAATAAGGAACTGATTCTAAATTGGTTTTTGTCAAATAAGTGATCAGTGTATATATTTATATTTAAAGTTTTGATCTTCAAGACAATCTGCCTGTATAAATTAAAATGATTATCACTTCTATACAAGTGCTACAACCACAAGTCCAAGTCAGCAGCATAACTGTATTATAAAGCTCCAGATGATCAGTTGTTTTTAATCTTAAAAGCAATACTCCTCAAAAAAAACAAAAATCACCTAGCTGAGGACAAGAGGCTGTTATTTTAACCCAGTTTCAGAAACTGGGCATCTGTTCTGGTTAACTCAGTACTTCGTTTCCTAATTACTTCACAAGTTGTAACACGTACAGCCTTCATGGCAAGGACTGAAAAATCCTACTCACCACCTATGTGTCTCAGAAATCAGATATCAGTGAGAATAAAGAGCATCAGTACTGCCACACTGGAGACTACCATTCACCTATGTCACAGTGTACATTTTGCTGCTTTCTAGACTCATATCACATTAATCCTGCCTATAAACACCGCATTTGGTCTGTCACCTTTCCTTTCTGTCCTGTATTCTTCCTACGATTTACTTCACGTTTACTGCCCTACATTAAGCTCCTTTTCCATCCTTTCAAGTTCCTTCTCCCTTGATAAAAATCTTTCTACTTTGAACCTGGAAAACTAAAGATAATGTCTCAAAGCATCTCTTGCCTTCCTCTCAGGACAACGCACAGTTAAAGATGACTGCAGAGTCACCAGAGTGGATGCAGGCTAGGTACAACACAGTAAGGGTCATCCTTCATAAAACAAGCCACCAGAATCAAGCTAACAGACATGAATATTTAAAGCAAACAAACAAACAAAGAGAAATTTGGTGTCTTTTTAAGAGCTGCAGCTTGACATCAACACACAAATGGAAAGAACGTAGAAGCAGATACTTCATTGGGACACAAAAAAAGGAGTTCTAAATGTGGGGGCTTCTCATATAAATTAACACATGCCCTGTTTGTCTTCCAGAAGAGTTGGACTATGCTAACAGAATTTCATTAAGAAAAGACATTCTTATACGCAATGGACAGAGAGAGATAATCCCATCCACTGCACTTGTCACTTGTATTTTCAGTTGCTATAAATCAGGTTTTGTTTCCCTATCTCTTCCCCAGCCTTTATTTTCAGCACTTTTTCTGTCCTGGGCGGTCACAGTGATTTCCACAGTGACAAAGAATTGGTCATATCACCTGCACCGGTTTGATGAGCATCAGAATGAAAGCTAAAGAAAACACAACCTACAACCCTCCCCTATTCCCAAACCACACAAAACCTCAAGGAAAATAGCAGGGCCATCTTTCACTGTAAGGTGACTTGGGACAACAGAACAAACCCAACAGCCTTAGACTCAGGGAAACCAGAGCAGTAGTGTTACTTCGTCATTCAGGATGACCATGAGCCAGCACTGTGCCCTTGTGGCCAAGAAGGCCAATGCCATCCTGGGGTGTATCAGGAGGGGGGTGGTTGTAGGGCAGAGAGGTTCTCCTCCCCCTCTACTCTGCCCTGGTGAGACCACATCTGGAATATTGCGTCCAGTTCTGGGCCCCTCAGTTCAAGAAGGACAGGAACTGCTGGAGAGAGTCCAGCGTAGGGCTACAAAGATGATGGAGGGAGTGGAGCATCTCCCGCGTGAGGAGCAGCTGAGGGAGCTGGGGCTCTTTAGTTTGCAGAAGAGGAGACTGAGGGGAGACCTCATTCATGGTTATAAATATTTAAAGGGTGAGTGTCACGAGGATGGAGCCAGGCTCTTCTCGGTGACAAACAATGACAAGACAAGGGGTAATGGGCACAAACTGGAACACAGGAGGTTCCACTTCAATTGGAGAAGAAACTTCTTCTCAGTGAGGGTGACAGAGCCCTGGCCCAGGCTGCCCAGAGAGGTTGTGGAGTCTCCTTCTCTGCAGACATTCAAAACCCGCCTGGACGCCTTCCTGTGTAACCTCATCTGGGTGTTCCTGCTCCGGCAGGGGGATTGGACTGGATGAGCTTTGGAGGTCCCTTCCAATCCCTAACGGTCTGGGATTCTGTGATCCCTGCCTGAGGATTAAACAAACAAAAGAACATCCCCACAAACCAAACCAAACCCAAACCCCACAACAAACCATGTAGCAGTTATAAGGAAAGATAGTCTCCCTGCTTGTCACGCCTGGTAAAGGAATGATGCCTGTCAAAGCTTGTACCACACTGCCAGCTGTTTGACTCTAACAAGAGATGGGATCTGTCACACCAAGCCTGCTCCACAAACTAGAAAATTTGATTTTCCAAAAAATCATCAGAACAGATCTTGTCAATAATGGCTGCTTTCACACATGGAAGGTTTCTCAACAGATGCTCAGAGCTTCTAACCAGGAATAAATCCCTATTATACATCAGATTTGTAACTGAGGAGATCCTGGAGGTTTTGTGCCTCCCAAAGACAATGTGCTGTCCTGTATAACTGTTAGCACAGGTCACAAAAAATGCAGACTGATGTAGCTATATAAACTTCTGAAGACTCCAATACACGCTAAGTGCAACGAATACACCTTTTCAGAGTGCCTGAATGCAATGCTGATTTCTTAAATGATCCACTTTGATTTCTACTACAACACAGTAACAAGTTCTTAAATAACTCATTTAACTAGACTGCGTATTAAATACTGAATTCTATAGAACTTGATTGCATTATTTTTTGTAAGATGAACCAAATCCTTCAAACACAATAACGGTGGCTTCAAGAACAATCTCGACATTAACCTGGGATAGCTATAACCAGTATATCTGAATTTCAGAGTTAGAGTCCAACAGTTGTTTTTTTAAAACATGAAAGGAGTTTAAATTAAAGAAATCTGTAGTTTCATGTGCTAAGCTTTCATAGTTCAGAGGTATTTAGAAGCAATGATCATTTTCTACCTAAGAACTAGAAAAGCCACAGACTACACCAAAAGTTATCAGACAAGTAGACTGTGTGTATTTAGCACAACTGTAGGTAAATTTTATGAAACACCTCCGAGAGAATTAGGGTTGTTTTCAGTTTTGCTCATATTAATTTTTTCCTTATATTGCAGCCAGATGGTGCAGAAGAATGGAAACTTGTCAGACAAACTTGCATTTAAAGCGCAGCCTGGCAACTCTCAAAGTCTTCCCCACTGGTGGAACACAACAGGAATTCCCTTCTCTTTAAGTACTGGGTTACACTGAGGTCTGAAACAAGTGTTTTGTCAGTGTTCTGAGCTGACCTGAACTTTAAGTTAAGTTCTTACAGCTGACATCTGCTTAAAATACTGTCACCAGTAACTGGCATTTCTAAAGATGACCATTTGAATAATCTGAGGAAGAATTCCATATTAATGCTGAAGTCGTAAGTAATTCAGGCCATGCACAGAGAGCTGCAGAGATCCCTGCCAGGAATTCTTCCACGTCTGCCCATGCACTACGGTGACACAGGGAATCAGTCACTTCTTATGAACACCTTGACTTCCTCCTCCCTGGCAACTTTATTGGCTGCATAGAAGTCAATAAATAGTTAGGAATACTACATAAAATGGATCATGAAGAACTAACAGGCACTGTAAGGCTCCATGAAATGATGGTATTTGATGTAAGAAAGAGTCCGTATTTTCTTCCAATCTCAAGCTCCTAAATTAAAGTGTGCATGAAAAGTAAAACCCTCATTTACAGGAAGATTTCTTTTTTTTAAACAGCAGCTAAGCAAGACTCATCTGAAGATGTAAGAAATCCTAGGGACCACAACAAATATTATTTTCAGGAACCAGAAGTTCCTCAAAGTTGGTCTCAGTCTCTGCCCAACGACCTGCGACAACGCAAGAAAACTTAAATAATGTAACAGATGTAATGCATAAGTCATAAAAGCTCTCACACCATCACTGCTTGTATCTATGCATCATTAGAGGGCACTTGTTAGAGAAAGGGCCTGGAAAGGGAACTGTGAAAAGGCAAGGGATTTATGAGCAATACGGCCTTCTACGAAACGCACCTACAGGACTCAGAAACAAAGCTCAGGTTAGCTGATTTTCACTGCATCATCACCGACACACGTGCTGTATTTAAAGTGCCATGTCACCAAGGTTACATAAGGCCTGCATACCAAGTTCATCGTGCAAACTGCTACCGCCTACAGCAGATGCAGTGGCATGTGACGCTTCTAAGTGGACACTCCCATTTCTCACCAGCAAGGAGGCGCTAGCGCCGAGCACAGCTGCCTGGGAAGGGGGGCGGGACTGCACTCTGACCTGGGAGGAGGGCTGCTGGCCTTGCTGACCATCTTGAAGGCTACGAGAAAACACGCATTGGGGACACGTTACTAGGAAGAAGAGGAAAAAGAGCTAGAAGTGAAGCAAAACAAGGTGTTTTTAGTTTAAAGAGGAAAACTAAACAAGTATAGCATTAAAAAGCCACTTACTAGGGGTTAAGATAACCCGTGAGTTCTGTATAACAGAATACTTGGACACTGCTTATGTCAGTAACCTACAGATAACAGTTCTCCCACTTCTTAAAAGCAGTATTGCTTTCTAACATCTCCCCAGGTCACCCTCTCAAGTATATTCTCATAAATCTTAATTTGTGGCTGCAAAAGCAACTTACTGCTGGTTAGTCGAATTGCAGACAACCTGAAGTATCACCCACACACAGGAGTGACTATTCTGCTCTTCTCACAACACCTTTCTGCTCACTGAGGTATGACTCGATCAACTGTTTAGTTGCCCACTTGGTTGGTTGTTTTTAGGCACAAGAACATCACCTTTCTAGCTATTAATCTAACTAGAGTCTTTAAGCTTTGTTAGTAGCCATATGCTGCCAAAGACCTTGTAGATAACTGTAGTTAAACGTCTGGATTCAGTCTTTTTTTGAGCTTGTTAGGAATGCTCGTAACAAAATAACAACTGGCAGAAGTGTGAAGTCTATTTTGAAGTTATTGCAACAGCACGGCAAAAGTTTTATTACTTGTTATTACAAACAGAAAGAAAGTTCTCCTACACCCTGGCACATACCTGCACCAAACCCAAGGTTTAAAAGCCAAGTTGGTCTTCAGAGCAGTTTGTGAAGTTTACAGCCATATGAGCAGACAGCGTTTGAAAATGTCAGGTCTCCCTTTTCACAGCCTTCTCATTGCAAAACTATTTTATAGAGCTATTTAACAGAGTTAGATTTTTTTTTAATAGCTTGTTTAATATTAAACATGGCAGAGGATGAGGCTACATGACCTTTTCACTTGTATACCACATCTACTTTGCAAGTTTAGTGTTTCTTTACTATCCTTAATTTTGTGCCTTTAAAGAAGTTACACGTCACAGCTGTCAGCTGCGATGAAATTAAATAATATTTAGATAAAGAATTTCTGTTTTACAGACTACAGAAAACAGCTTGAACACTTTTGAAAAACCACCTATCATCTGTTGCTTTTAACACTGCACTGCTTACAGTGCAATGCTACCAATGGCAAGTAAGGCAGCTGAAAAAGCAAGGTCTTGCTAAGAGCTGAGGGGTGATATCTTTAAACAGGATTTTCTAGAACATCTACTTTTCAGTTCCTTTGTTAGAGCACCACTGGAAAACAAAACACGGATAGAAGAACAGGTGTTGAGAAAAGCTCATGCAAAAGAAAGCAGACATGCACACAGCTCGGGAGGTAAAAAACTGAAACTCATACTTCACTGTCTTCTAACATATTTAAATCTGAGCTTTAAGTTTGGTGTTTTACTGCTGCACACAAGGCTTTCAGTGAGCTACATGGCAACAAAAGCCCTAAGGAAGCTCACAGATGTGCCAGCCTTCATTGTCTCCCTTAAGTATGATCAGCCACACCAAAGCAACGCTAACCAATGCTGCTCTCCCTTCAACAGCAGCCACCTATCAAAAGGTACACACAAAGCTGCCCTTTCAGTGGTTATAATAATGTAATAATTTAAAAAACCCTAAAACACTGACATTAGCAGATTGCACAGATACGCACAAGATATATTTATTCACTGCCTAATTAGTAATTATGAAGTTAAAATTCTGCTTCAGACACCGACGTTCTCATACCAGACACACACGCACATGCCACTGACCACAGCCGTTGCCAATGCACACTTACACTGACAGTGCCCAAAGTAACGCTGACCTTTAGGAAGAACAAAAACGGGGGCGATTGATTTTTTAGCAGTGGGTTTTGGGGCTTGGGAGTTTTTGGGTTTTTTATTTGTTTGATTTCAAGTTTCTCAGGCAAAGTACTCATGTGAACCTGGCAGGATTTACTAGACTAGGTGTTCCATCACTGCCCACCATTGCCAAACATGCACATATATAATGCCACTGTCTCTTTTACTAAACATCCCACAGAGGAAATGAAAAGTAATTGCAATAATGGACAGGAACTGGCTGAACTCAACAGGTTCTAAGGGAACAACCACACGACATCCAATTTTATGCCAGAATTAGAAGATTAGAAGATTAAAGTTTTGCTGGCAAGAGTAAGAAAGAAGGAACATCAGGGCAACTAAAGATTAGTGTATCTCATACTGTCAGAAGTTGAACATCTGAAGTCACATGAATTTGCAATGAGGAACTAGACTGGGGCAGCTCACCACTGGCAAACACAAGTAATGCCAGTACAGCTGCAGTGATCTTTTTGAAAAGATTTTGGTGGTAAATAGATTAATAATAATCTGTATTTCTTCACATTCCTTCCTTATGCACAATTTTATTTTAAAAAAAAAAATAATCTTTCCAGCAACACAGAATTTAAACTGAAATCAAGACTACTTCTAGACTATTAAGCTAGAAATCAGAACAGAGATAACTACAATTTTTCAGATACGTTCCACAGCTGGTAGCTCAAAAATGGAATTCATGTCAAAGTAAATGAGAAAGCTCCTTGGTGTTTGGTTGGACTGAGGCGATTTAACTCCCCTCCAAGGGGCACTCAGTTAACATCACAAACAACTCTTTGGGCAAGCTGTATTCAATCCTGAACATATGTTTATAACACAAGTACTTTAGATAAAGTATGTCTGTGTCAGAGAAAGCAGAGCTATGGTTCGGTATGGGGTTTTTTTGAGGGTTTTTTGTTTGGTTTGGGTTTTGTTGTTTGTTTGTTTTTGTTGTTTGTTTGTTTTTTAAATTTGGGAATGATCAAATTCAGGTACCTGGATGATACATAGAGGAAATACAAGGCTAGACTATTTGATCTCTTTTTTCACCCTTGAACATCTTGTCTCATTAAGAAGTTACTTCCACCAACCTCAGTTTTCTCACGATCCCTCACTGAAGTCCAGCGTAAGCCACGGGAACCGCAACGGCTGCAGTAGCACGTGAAAATGAGGCAGCTCTCAGCCCCAGCGTAAAACACTCCTTTATTTGCCCTACTCTCTACCAGTTTATGAGAAAGAAAACTCACTGTTCTCTGGCTAATGCACAGTTAAGGAGCTCCAATTAGTCTGCATTGATTCTTATGAGCCAATATACAAAACTATACTATCGCCCTTTAAAAAAAATAAAATACCAGACTCTTATGAGCCAATATACAAAATTATACTATCGCCCTTTAAAAAAAATAAAATACACACACACACACACACACACATTAGAAGCAACTGAATGCAATGGAAAGTAGAGCAACAGTGATCTAAGAGGAGGCAAAGTTTTAGCATCCCTTGCTATGAACTAAATCACTAACTTAAATTTGAACGAGCTACCTTCAGCAAGACCAGAAGTTTAACAAAAAGTTATGTGAAATGATGCCATTACTGCTGCCCACTGTGCTAGCCAGCAAAAACACATCTAACTACTTTCAGTCTTTCATATGGCAGAGGTCAGTCCTTCATTTGTTAGATTTTAGGTACCAATCTTGCAAACCTCCTGTCTGAGGAAAAGTTCAAAACTTCATTCTTGACTACTTCAGTGGTGCCACAGAGATGGCACAATTCCTCCCCCATCCTCCACTGCAAAGTATTTTCTTTTTATTTGCTCCGTTTCTACAGCTTTTTCCAGTTAGAAAATATCACAAGTATTCCTGAAACACAAAAGCAGACTGCCCCTATTATTAAAGGATAGCTCAGCATACGAGAGAAGATCATTAAGAATACACAACACATACAATTATTCCTGTGTATTTATCATCTAGCTGGAGGACACACAACATATACAAATATTCCTGTGTATTTATCATCTAGCTGGAGGAAGAATTACTTCGGTACGTATGGGACACTGTTCCTTCCTCTACAGGCAACGTTCTGCTTGCCTCTCCAACACCGTAAGTCACCACAGGATTGAAAGATTTTTTAAAAGTAAGTTTAAAAATACATTGTGGTTGCTGCTTCTACTGTTTAAGCTGACAGACCAAAGAGCTGCTGTATGTAACACATCACTGGGTTCAGTGCTGTTAACAAATGGACCAGTGAAGGCTGGAGACCCCTGGGATCCATGTACATCGTACATTTTAAACAATCAGATTGCATACTGAGCAATACTGTGCATTCTATAACAAAGCATCACTATTACTTCATGATTTCTCTTGTGCTGCAATAAGCTGCAGGATGTTCATACAATGGTTTTTCTGTATTCTAGATCTGGAACCTTTGCACGTATTATTTAGCTCTTCATAAATGTTTTATTACACTTATCTCTCGCTATCTACAAATGTGATAAGTGATTACAGCACCAGACCCTAACGGTTACTTTCTTAAACAAAAGAAAACCAAACTGAGGAGTGGTGATTAATATTTTCTTGGGTTTCTCTCCTTGCTCAAAAGCAAACGTTTCTAAAGCTTTTGGATAAAAAACACTGAGTCCAAGTCTGTTGGCATTAGTTCATCTTGCTATCAACCTGAAATCAGCTATAACATGTTAGAGACTGGCTTTCCTGATCATTTTGAAAATAGTGCCACATAGACATGCACAATTCAACAAGCCCACAGTGACATGCAGTGACAGCTCAAGGAGGTTATGGTGGGGAAGGAAGTAAAAAGTGCTTTTCTGGCAACACCGGTGGGCGTGGGGAGAAGTGGTCTGCTGCATGCATGCTAAATATGGTGGAACATTTAGATACCCTACCTGAGGGGTGATCCGATGAGCAATGTAGGAGGGGTAGGGTTACTCCCTGCATTGTGCCGGCGTCGTACTGCCTGACGCCTAAATGTGCTGCGTTCACGCCGAAATGTGACAGTCTCCTCGCTGGCTTGTGCTGCTGCATCAAGACAGACTTTAGGTCAAAGAAGAACCCATCCTAGTTACGTACACAGTAACTTAAGACTCCTTTCTTCCCCCTGACCCTCCCCAAGTTAACGAACTTGACTTGCAACAACACAAGTAGCTTATGCACCGACTGTTCAAATAACCTGCCTGGAGACAGGATCACAACACACAATTACCAGGAAAAACTTGGGTGGGTGGGTGCTTGGGGCACGTGCTCTTGAATATACGGCTTACGTTTTTTGTCCCCCAACCCCCAGATCCAAATAGCCAGGTTGCAAAAAAAACCCCAGGACATCCCAAATCTCTTCCATTTACACAGGGCAGGAAGAGACAAGACTGATCATTTTTCTCATTTGATAGATCATTAAAGAAGCCTAAAGGACAAGCGAGAAAGGCTGTCTGCCACTCCTCACCACAATATTGTCTTCTCAATGTTATAATTTCTGCCAAACAGGTACAGTTGAGGTTGACCTCATCAGAACTCCTCAGGGGACAAAACAGAGCTGGTTTTTCCTTTTTCCTCATAGGCAGCAAGGAATAGATGCTGCTCAGTTTGGAACAGTTCCACTATGGATTAGAGAAGGGGGTCGAAATAAGCGAGAGAGTAACGTCTTTGTGAGGATCGGTGGTTTTGTTATTTCAACTCCTCAAACAAACAAAACCAAGAAAAAGAAAAGGGGTTGGTCCAGCAACATTGTAAAAAACCAAGTTTGTATGTACTCAACGGAGCCTTTTTTTTTTGACAGATTACCCCCCCAAAATCCACCTGTGCTCCCTAAGCTTCAGAATCTGGACTTCTTCAGCTATGGCCTGCTTCACGGTGTGTCTACAATCTCAGAGTCTTCCTCCTGAGGTGAAGCTACTAACCGATTTGAAAGCAGAGCATTAGAGAGCTCACATGAATGGGTCACAGAGAATACCGATTTTGGCAGGCAAGTAAAGGAGGAAAAAACCCACCAAACTTGACATGAAGTCAGTGCAAGAGCAGAATCACAGTCTTGAAGGGGAAGTCACAACTTGGTAGTCCAGAAGCCTGTTACCAGAGTGAGAGAAAACCAAGGATTGCCTCAAGCCAAAATGAAAAAAAAAACCCAAACCAAAACACTAAGGGAGCAATGGTTTTTGTATGGCAGAAAGTTCACAGGCAGAGCGATCCATGTTTGCTTCAGCACATTTCAAGTTACAACATTCCTGTCATGAAGCTTTCAAAAACGTACCAGCAAAGACTCTACTGCTGGTCTATAGGGAACAGCAACCTACCACTGCTGTGTGCTCCTGTCATAGCTCAAGCAGTGAAGACTCCATGAACAAGAGTCTAATTTCACCCATGAAGCACAGCTTATCAAGTGAATATCCTCTACAAAATCTCGATCTGTAGTCTGCTTGAAAAGCCAAGAAGCTACACGAAGAGATTACTTTAAGACCAAGGTTAACGTTACAAGCTTTTCATTAGCAAAACATCAGAAGTTAAGGACATCCTTAATTCAGTCCTTTACTTCCAGGAAAGCTGTGACATTGCTCACTTTCTCCTCACTCCTTCACAACTGCTTTTGTTATTCCAGGCATGGATAGATGAGACTTCCTTTTCAGTGTATTTCAGCAGTAATTCAATACATTTCTCTTGTGATTTAATATTTGCACTTTGTATTAATACACAGCCTAATTTCTTCAAGGATTTCTTTAAAGCTCTCATACCTGAAGTACTGGGAAAGTGAAACACATTAAGCAAGGCAGTACGAATCCTGACATTTTTCTGGTGGATTAAGTGAACACACAAGAGGCCAAAACTGCCCACTAATTTTGGGTGCTCAGTTTTCCCAGTGTATGCATCAGCATATAAAAACTTCATATATTCACAACACAGCCTCCACCCATTTCAGATGCAAAAAGTAATTCCACCCATTTCTGCTAATCAGGCCACAGTCAAGCACCACGAAATAAAGAACAGTGACTCGGCTTAACTGAAATGTAAACCTCTTAATCACCACTAAGATGGTAAACATCAGCATTGCATCTTAATTACCATTTGCAACTACTTTGCAAAAGCAGCGTTCAGGTGCAATTCAAGGCAGCACAGTTCACACTGACAACACCTGGTTTCCTTTTCGTTTCCTTTATTCCTTTAAGCATCACCTCCTGCAACAACTGAAGCCCAGACTATGGAAACACTAGAGGTCCTTCCTACACAGCTCCAATTCATCACTAAAGCAAGCCTACCTCAAGCCCTGACTGAGGCAGTGTTTTGTGAGGAAAAGAGAAACAAATACGACTGAAAATAAAAAATTAAATGCCTATGTGCTTGGGGATTAAAATCCAACCTGCACAGGCAGATAGTGCTGGCATTTGCTCACTTTTGATTTTTAAAGGTTAAAAGTGAAATAATAACAACAGATTTTGGTGTAGCTACCTAATTAACCAAAGGCTTTTTCATTCATCTTGAAGCTTTTGTTCAGTGTACATCTTCTGTACAAAACTCCTGAACGTAGCTGGTGACGTTCAGGACCACTAAGCAAGCCCGAAAGTTCTTCTGAAAAGACTGCAGAGCTTTTCAGCCCAACAGGCTCCGAGTTCCAAGAAGCCACTTGTTGAAAGCTTGACTAAGGAATTTCACAAGAAAACCAAACCAAACCCCACAGCCTTGGTGAGCAGAAAGGATGTCGGTTTGTTTGAAGGGCAGAAGGCCAAACTGAGCAAAGTTTTGGTTTGGTTGTGGACGTTTTTTATGGGGTTTTTTTTTGGTTGTCTGTTCTTTTTTGTTTGAGGTTTTTTGGTTTGTTTTCTTTTTAATTCATTTTCAAGAACACACAGGATAAAAAAAAAATACCAGTATGAAAAGCTATTTACGTTAATACGTATTATTTGTGTTTCTACTTGTCTGTAATGAGAAGGAGCAACACAGCTGCTTGTGAGTTCACCAGTGGGATGCAAGATAAAGCTCCTGAATCATCCTCTGTCCTGCTCTGAGAGCAGTTGAACCAGAAGGAAAATAGCTTTATTTTAGCGTAAATAAGCCTCGTTTAATATTTACAAAGTAACACAATGTTTTGACATGTAAAACCAAAACTAAACAAAGTATCGTTGTGGGACAGTCAGGGGTTTTTTTGTTTGGTTGGGCTGGGTTTTGGGTTGGATTTTGTTGTTGGTTGTTTTTTTTTAAATACATCTTCAGACCAGCACTCGCACTTCTCCAATGCTGCTACTTAAAACCACCTATTCTAGACTCCAGAAAGGCAAGATCCAACCTCTAGAGTCATGTACAAAACCTACATCTAACAGGGGAAATAACATAGGGTACTTTTACAGTTCCTGCTTACTTTAAGTGAATCAGTAAAGGAAGTCAAGTGCTCACAGAGTGCTTCTTGCCAAAGTCTGGTTTACTTTTGTTTTACTCTAAACCTTTATGTCGAAACTCTACACTTAATGCTGAGAAACATCAGTATCAATTTGTTACGCATGCTGCCATATGAATTTGAGCTCCCAACATTACCTATAGTCAAGAACAGACAAATCGAGTTTGAAGTTCAAAGTGCACAAGTTAGAGACACAAACGTGCATCCCAGAGACCAATAAAATAAGAGGTGGAGACCTAACGACAACTTTTTAGCGAACTTAACCCTCTCACACCTGTTCCCAGCTATGATACATCTCCTTTCACAAAGGAAATAATTTGACTTTTGTACTTGTTAATGCAGCTGTGCATAAGAACACATTTATTAAAATGTATCCCTTCCCTCCCAGTAACACTTCTGATCAGGGAAAACACCAAATTAGCAGTTAGAAAGTCATGGGGATGTAATTTCATCATCACACATTTGCAATGATACTTTCCCAATAAGAGGACTAAAATTTATTGCAGAGAAAATTCTAGAAGAACTAATGATTCCCATCCCTTTGCCCAACAGCTGGAAATACCTGAAGACAGGCTGAACTATCATGGCTGCAAGCTACACCTTTCAAAAACTTCTCCTTCTGTACCACACAAGAACTACACAGGACTTCAGGGGCAATGGTCCCAAGCTGGAGCACAGGAGGTTCAAGCTGAAGATGAGGACAAACTTTGTCAGTGTGAGGGTTATGGAGCATGGCCCAGGCTGCCCAGAGAGGTTGTGGAGTCTCCTTGTGTGCAGACACCCAAAGCCCTGGCCGTGTTCCTGTGTGACTGCTCTGGTGATCCTGCTCTGGAGGGGTTGCACTGGGGGAGCTTTCCAGGTCCCTTCCAACTCCTCATATTCTGCGATTCTGAAGACTCCAAGTTTTACACTACAACTACACCATCGCTGTACAATACATCTAGCTTGAACAGACACAAAACGCAAGTATTTTCTTTTGAACAGGAACATTTCCGCATACAAGCTGCAACATTTACAGTGCCCCCCTGCACGGATGTACCACTGCTTCTAACCCAAACTTAGAAGATGGAAACTGAAGCAGCATGGGAAGAAAAAGGAGAATTTCCAAGTCTTATTGCATCAACAAATGCCATTTCAGCTCTGCTAGGCAAAAGTGCTAAATCCAGTGCCACAGACAAATTCCAAAATACATTTTTCCCAAGTAAGAAGATTCCTGGAAAGTTATGGTATGGAGGTAATACACAGGTAAAGTACCAATGTGGAAAACCACTGAGTTCCCAGGATTAAAGACTAACTTCAGTCTGACTAGGAAAAAAACACCCTAAAATCCCCACACACAATGGAAACATCACATCTCTCAGGAAATGGTAAAAAAAATGACTTGAAGTGATGGTTTTAAACATCAGTCAGGTTAAGCGTGGTTAAACGTGTGCGTGGAACCTGAGTGACGCTTGAACATCCCATTTCTCTCCCCATCAAATGGCAAATTGTGATTTATTTTCAAGCATTTGTAACACTACAAATTCTCAGGGAAAGCTGAAAGGAATAGTTTATGGCTGATGCATTCACATAAGCAACAAAATCTGTCTTCTAACACTGATCATACTTTGCCAAACCAAATAACTGAAATTTTGCATCTATACCCTGTGTTCAAAACCTGAGAACTGCCATACTTCTCACAGGCACTGATGAGTCAAAGCCACCCCTCTCCTCACGACTGAAGCATTTGTAGTTTATTCTCGTGTACTCCAACACTGATTTAAAAACCACACTTGTAAGATACCCAAGTGGAAAGAAGTCCACTCAGTCCATAACCTCTGTAGATGGATATTAATCACCATGAATTATGCACCATTATAAGACCTACAACCGCAGGTATTTCCTATGCTTTTCTGATGGCTTAGAACATTATAACTTACTGTGGACATTTAATGAATATTATCACTAAGGTCTATGTATGAAGCATGGAGATGTAGGCAGCAAAGGAAAAACAATGAAGAACTCCTCTAAAATATTAACTTTTGCTGGAAAATAGGGCCGAGGAAAACAGCACTCAATTTAGGAAGAAAAGCCTGTCACACAAAAAAAGAAAAGAAAAAATACAATCGAAAGAGAAACAAGAAAAGTAAAGCTCAAGACTTCAGTGTTGTGGCTGGATGTATGGGGGGGGTGTGGAAATCACAAACAAGCTCGAGACTGGGCTGGAGGAATATTTACAATTACGTCAAACCAGTCATTACAACAATCTGAAAAGCAAAACACTGTCAAGCAGGGAATAACCAGGCCCATGAAACCATCTGTTCTGAATCAAAACATTTCTATAGACCAGCTCGACAGACAAACTTCTATCATAATGCCAAAGACATAACTAGGAGTCTCAGTCAGCCTACTTCCCACTTGAATTATTCCACTTTAAAAACACTAGGTGTTACTCACACAGACTTCTTGAATATACTGTTAACGGACTTGGGGTCAAAGAGCTAAAGCTATGACCTAACCTGATCCCCTGCCCGATATAGTCCCTATATCCAGGGATTTGGCTATCAATAGCTAGTAGTATGTTCATGCAGCACACTCATGTTCACAACCTCCATTAGACTTTATGAAACTTGAGGTGAATAAATCTAACCACAAAGTGAGAATTAAGTAAAAGATGCTTTAAACCTTTATTACACACGGCCTTTCTAGCAATAAGCAGTGCTGTATTTTAGTGTATCATACACACACAGTTAGGTTTGCTTTGAATGGGCTCCTATTGACTGTAATATCAAATGTTCATTAGTAGCCAACCTCGATAGAGCCTGGAATATCTATTTGCAGGCAATGTAAGCACTTCCATTACAGTCAGAGAGCCCTCAGAACTTCCTCAGCTGTACGGGTAACAATAAATTCAGGTCCATCTACAAAGCAGCGTGAAAAAGTGGCTTATAAACTTCAGTTAGTAGATACAGCTTTGTTTATAGTAAATATCAAAAGTTCTTCTTTATCTACAGTTTACGATGAATTCTTGACAAAATTATGAACAATCCACACTACTTGTCCACAAAACTGAACCACTCTTTAAAGTAAAAACTATCGCGAGTAGGTGCACAAACACCGTCAAAGACATTTAAATAACTCACTCCCACAGCAATGAAAAGCATTTCAAAAGAACCACTACTTCTGGTTTCTCTGAGAAGCTTGAGAGGATGTAACCAGGGTGAAATGTTATTGGTATTAGTCCCAATGAAACAAACAAACAAGAAAAATTCTAAGAAGTGCATTTCACTTCATTTTTAACCGTTGGCACAGGCTGTAATACTGCAGCATGTGTTTCTCATCACTTATCCTGACTTTCCCTTCTGCAGCCCTGCAGAACCTTAGCTACGATATCCACTACCCTGTCTCACTAAAGGAGCACATTTCTAGCAAGTAACAGGAAGCCTCTAACCAGTAGCACTCGGGGCTTTTGCCAAACAATTACACACACCCTTGGGCTCTCCACAGCCACCGCTGCGAGTTGGACAAAACCTGAGGTTTTTGTTTGTTTTCCATCACATCCTTTGTGGAACTATAAAGTATCAGGAAGATGGTAGATATTGTGGTCATAAGTCATGTAATGAAAGCCCCTGTATTATCCATAAATACCAGAAAAGGGACAAAGCAGCAGGACGGAGTCCTCACAAGACATATGAAAACTGCACTTTGCTTCAGCAGGCAGTGATTAACAATTGGTAGATGCAAGATTCATTCCCACTGTTATCTCACGGCTAAGTTCCAAAACTGCAGAACTCCTTTTCAGCCTCACACATCACTCCTAACGCTGTTTCCAACTTTAAGTGTTGAACAGCAACATCTTACTTCTACTAAGATGACAACGGATCCAAAAATCAGAGGTAGCTCTGTAAAACTCAATCTTGGCACACAAAAGCTGTGACAGAACAATATTATGCCTTCAAAGTCAGGTATCAGGGGAGGGCTAACGTTAACATTTCTATGGCACGCATGGACAAAATGCTGTGTACGTTATGACGCTGTTAGCTGAGGTGTAAAAATGAATCATGGAATATGGTCTTTCGGTTCCAATAAAGAACTTCACATGGAAGAGAGCTGTTTCTACTGGCTAAAGTGCTTCATCTGACCCAGTTAGAGGAGGGGTCCTGCTG
>NW_010202286.1:37666-60069 GCF_000695765.1 Mesitornis unicolor
ACATGAACAGAGACAGCTAACATATACACAAGTAGATTACAGTAACCTGATTTATTTTTCAGTTTCTACCATTTTTAAACTCTTTCAGAGTTTGATTTCTCATGTAAGACTGGTTTAGCAGTTTGAATGTGAACTGACAGGACTCTCAGAACTGACCAGAAGCCCCATCTTCTATAACTGTTTTAATTCCACCTGCACAAAGCCCATCAAACTAAAGCCATGAGAAGCATGGAGCAGCTCTACAACACAGGCAAAGCAAGTGAACGACTGTAGACCATATGCAATATAAGCATAGGAGGAAGAAAGGGATATCCATGACTGTTGGCTGGATAGCAGAGAACTAAACTGTACTTCTATCTTTGGAGATGACAGTAATGATTACAGGCAGATATGCTAAGCATACATGTACAAATACACACATACTGAAAAGGTAAACAGGTTTCGATGTGCCAGATGAAATGCGAGATTCTAATCCAAAACCCTATTTGGCCTGCCTGTAGAGATGTACTGCAGACCACAAACCACAAAACAGTATGACCTGTAACTTCAGTATCCCTATGCAATGCACAGAAGGGAAAATGCATTACATTACATGCAGTTTTATTTACAAAAGGTATGTAACTCAAGAACCTAAAGTAAAACGTTAAAAGCTGAAAAAGGGAGTAGCAACCTAAAGGGTGCATCTTTTACAGTTGAACTGAAGAACACTTGACTTTCCGGGCCAGCTCACATCACTGTGTCATATATGGCATTATGTTGGTTCTTTAAATCGTTACCAACAGCAATCCAGGAACAGCGAACGGCTGACAGAAACAAGGCATGGAAGAATATCAAGGGGGTACTTCCAAAATATCACTAGGCAAACATTTTTACATATCCAAACAGCTCCATCTAAACCAAACCCCATCAGTTACCCACTACTTTCAGCAGCTGGGTAGTTAAATAAGGGTAACAGCTATTGTAAGACATCTTCCACCTTTTATTATATATCCACCACATGTAATTAGTTACAGAATCTTCAAATGCCATTTGTCTGCATTTTAATGAACTGCAATTTCTATTCAAATGTACAAGTTATCTTGTAAAAAAAGTGAGTCACTCACCACTTCCTGGCATGAGATAGAAATGAAACTGCTAAGTTGTATTTACTGAAGTAAAATATGGACAGGTTTGTTAAGCATCCTGCTCAGTAAATATTACTACAGCCCATAGCCATTATGAAACAAGCTTTAGCAATTACACAAACAAGTACAAACCTACATTTTAGTTTAGCCCCTAAAGACTTAAATATAAAATGAAGTTAAAATTACTAAGTAATATTTTAAAAACAGGAACTGAAAGCTGCTGACTGAAAGAGAGGTGGTATTAATATCAGTCTTTTGGTTACCCAGCGTGCATCTGTTAATTATTTGATTCAGAAAGTTATCATAAGCAATCAAATAAGCAATTAAAAAATATTTCTATAAAGTAATAAAATAATCCTTTCAGCGGGAGGTTGGACCTGACAACCAGAAAACCCCATCTAACCAATATCCTCTGATCTTATGAAAATCTGAATAAACCAAGTTTATTCTGCAATTCATCCGCTACATCTAAAAAAAAGAGCTTCATTTTCTCAAGTAATTTCTATACACATAAAACACATATGATGGATATTTATATTACACATGCACGCCCAAAGGGGGAAGACAACTCAGTAGTGGGAAATACTGAATATAAAGCAACTTAGATTGCGAAAAGTTAAAACATCTTCTCCGATTACTATCAGTCACAGGTAAGCCCAGAGAAAAAAGACCCAATTAAAGATACAGCTGTTACAAAATCTGTAACGTAAGCTATCAATTGGGGGGTGAGGGAATCAAACAAAAAAAACACACAAAAGAAAAACCAGCAGAAACGAAGGACAACACTAAGGAATTATTCAGCTCAATAATGAACATTAATTAATTCAAAATTATTACAGGCTTGATGCATAAATATTTAAGTAATGCTAAAGAAAAGCAAGTGATATTTTTGTTGTTCTTTCAAGAAAAGCAGAATGGCATTAATTCCTTACAGCCATAACAGAAATATTTCCTATTCTAGTAAGAAACCATCATTTGATGTCACCAAATCTGGAGAAACAAAATCCATCTGGTTCTTTAAGTCTGCCTGAAACTCATGGACAAGTAATACTTGGGTGCATGCCATTTATTAAAAACCCTAACTAACTATTTCAGAATAACCATTATCTAAACAAAATTTAAAGCAGAAACTGATGGGAACTGTCTGGCAAGAATGCCAGCAAGCCTCCCCTGCTTAAGCTGCTACAGATTTGCATCTTTAAGATTGCTTCTAAGTGTGTTAGGGTTGGTTCTCCCCACCATTTCACTCTTTAAAAGAGCTATCAGAATATTTAGCAATACACAGCAACAGCCATGCACCAATTCTTTCGGACTGCTGACAACTGGTGAGTGCATATGAAGTCTGCCTGGTTCTGTAAGGTGAGGTACATTAATCCTCCTTTGCACAGAAGTAGAGAACCCCAGCAGTTTTAAGCTGTAGTAACACAAACCATAACGAAATTACATCTTGTGCTAAGGAGAGATTAAGAGCCAAAACGGTAAATACAGAAAGCAGACCTTTTATTAGTTAAATTACTCTCAGTAGACAAAGATCTTTCACTCTAACAAGGCATAATAAGAATGTGCGTTAAGTGTTTAGCTTGCAGGGCTAGTACTGAAAGAGCAACCTGGCCTGTTTCATTAAAGCTACTGCAGAACTGTTACTAGCAATAACAGAAAGAACCAATGTATACAGATCATTGTGCAGGTTAATCACAGAAATAATTCTATATATATAGTGAAGATTAATATATATGATATATATAATATATACAGATTAAGTGAAGGTATCTAAATCTGTCTGAACTAATTGTAAACCAGTCAAATCTGATCAGTAAACAATACACAGCTGAACTTCAGTGTAGCACACTTTCCCCTCTCTCTTCCCCACCAAATTTACTGTACTGATTTTTAGGGTTTTTTTTCTTATGTCAGTGTCAGAAGAGAAAAAGAACAACAAGCACCAACTGAAAGAACTGTTAGTCATATCTCATCTCACCGAGCTGGAAATCTCTCCTTTTAAGATGGAACAGACACTATACTTTGCTAAATAACAAGGACAAGACATTTGCTACAACTTCTTAACAACACATATGTGTCGATCTAAAATACAGTTTTATGAAGCATATGTGCTTCATTGTGTGTAAGTATTCCCCTCAAACAAACCCAAAAGTTGGACTGAGTTAATCGGCAATGCCATTACTGCTCTGAAAACGTATTTTAAACCCACTTATCTTCCATGACACAAAAAGCCTTCCAGTTAAGGCAGTCAATATGGTTCGCCAAGAAGAGAGATTGCAATGTCATAACAAACGATAAACAAAGAAACTATTAAGAGCTCTATTTTTTTAATGCCCCTATAAATCTATATTAATACCAGATACTACAGGTAAGCTTAGTACTCACACTACACCAAGCAAAGCAAAAGTTCTAGAAAGTAAGAGGAAACTACGTTTCTCTCTCCAGCACAGGAAAGTTATTGTGTTCTCATAATGAAGAGGGGAAAAACAACAACCCACAAACCCAAAGGAAGGAACACTGTCTAGCCACAAATGGCAAGGCTAAGCAAAATCAAATCCCTAGGAGAATTCAGCTTAGTAACCAGACCATGGTAAGAATGCACAGGTCAAGGCAGCATGGTAAAGTGGCTTGGGTTTGTTTGGGTTTTTTTTATATCAATCACCTCAAGCCACGTCAGAGAGTTTATCTAAGAGGCAGCATTAACTTCAAACAACTACTTCCATGGTCCCAGTTTTCTAAATCATACTACCTTTCAAACAAAAGGTAGTATGATTTAACATTTTATTGTTAAAAAATAGTACACGTAATCTGAAGTTTGAGTAATACAACAGAGTAGGTCTGATTCGGTCACAAATAACTTTAAGATACAGCTCTGGTTAATAAAGACTGCCAGTTACAAACCCGACACCTCCACCTATGGATTTCATATATTGTTTTGAATTCAACTCCCATTTCTGCAGATCTTCCAAGAGATTATGAAGGAAGCGCCTTGTCAGTTTTACTAGGCAAGAACAAAGAATCAGGAAGACATTTAAGTTTAGTAGCAACTTAAGTCACAGATCCCAGGCTCATGAACAAAATACAGCAAGGTACTTCTGGTAGATCATTCACTTACCTCCACTTGCCGATTCTTGCTCTTCCCCTTCAGGAAACGTAGCCTGGCTTGGTAAGCTATTCCTAGAACGAGTGACTGACTCTAAGTGTGAAGCCCTTCCCAAAAGAGATAGCTCATCTAGCACCTCTCCTTCTTTGGCTTCCAAATCAGATTTTGAAGTGGTTAACTGTTTTATGTTACCTGGTGCCATTAAACTATTTGGGTCATTTAAACAAGCTACAGTACCGCTGTCCAGGCTTAATACTCTGGCACGATTCTTGGCACTGTTTGTGCTAGAAGTCCGACGTGTAGACCGTTTTTTGCTAATTCCCTCAGAGCTTACATGGGTTTTGTGAGCGTTTTCAGAGTCTGCGCCCCCACGCTCTTTAGAAACGTATTTGGTCTTTAGAGCACTGTACTTTCCCTCGGGAGACTGGCATGAATGGGAGGTGGTGCTGGAAGAGCTATCGCTGCTGAACTGGTGAGCCGACTGCATACTTGATGTCCTGCTCAAGTCACTTTGATCACTGGAGTCCTCATCGTGACAAAACACAGCACTGTGAGGTTTAGTACCAGATACACCTTGGAAGGAAACGTATTCCCTGTGTCGACTTGAATCAAAACTACTAGCCCGCTTTTTTCCTGTCCTTCTGCGGCTGGACTTGTGAGTAGATGCTGTTCGATGTATTAAGCTGGAAGATTTTGGTCGAACATCTCCTTCCTTCTGTTTTCCACTCATTTCTTTAGAGGCTCTTGTATCTACCAACACAGCTAGTTTCTCACTCTGCTCCTCTCTTTGTTCAGCAGCCTTCCCAGGTGGCCTGTCGGCTTGCGTAGTCAATTCATTGGCATGTGGGTTCTTGTTGGCCTCTTCTGAAGCAGAGGCACCAAGACCTTTCTGACTGTGCATCTCATCAGATGCGTTAGAACCCTTTACCTCCTGAACACCACTGTTAGTGCTCACTTCCACAGCAGTCCTTTCGCTACTAGTCCTTTTGTCAGTAGTAGAACTACTGTCATCTGAATCAACACCACAGTCCTTTTTCTGATCATTCCTTTTCTCTTCTCTAGGAGACTCCTCCTCGTGCTCTGACAACACACTTTCTATATGCGTCGAGCTAGTATGTTCACTTTTATAGCTACTGATGGTACTGTTAGTGTCACGATCAGTCCCACTGCAGTAGCTTTCTGTTGAACCACTGCTTCTAGTACTCAGGCTTCTCAGACTGTCCACGCTTTTGTCTGCTTTCAAGGATTTGCACTTCCCACTCTTAGCCAATGGTTGAGGGCTGCTACTTTTCAGAATGTCATCTAATTGAAAGACTCCTGAAATGCAAGAGTTCTCAGCCAAGGACTCCCTGGATCCGGAAGGGGGCTTGGAAGCTTCTAACTCACTGACAGGATCTAGTCCTCGCCTTTGCTGATAGAGTGGGAAGTCATTTAATGAAGCATCTGGAAAAGCGACAGCAGAACTAGAAGTCCTTGGTACACCTCGTGGTCTATGATCCTTCCTATAGGAGTGAGAATGAAGAGTTACAAGCGAAGCTACTTCTGCGTCACACGCACTGCTTTTAGACTGGTCCACAAGCTGGTTGTTCGAGAGGCACACTTTGTCACTGTTGTCTCTTGGCAAATCCTGTCCAGAGGATAATGAAGGTTGGATGGAGACAAACGAGTCGTTCGACACCAGACGAAAAAGCTTCCGATCAGTTGCCAAATCTGTTCAAAGTACATATTTAAAAATATTCATGTAGCGTGTTCATGCAAGTTACACAGTCTGACTTATAACTGCTTGTTTATAACAAATAAACAGTACTTGCAAAAGAATTTGTCATCAATCACACTGCCATTTAAAGACTTCCTAGTATCTGGGCAAATCTGACAAGAGACTTTTTTAATAAAAAATGAAACCATCGACAGCAGCTTAACGTTAGTTCCTAATAAAAGAACATGATTCTGACAAGTCCCAAACTTCCTCTATTGCTCATGTGTCTCAGACAATGGATTTAGGTATCCCAAAGTTTCTTAATTATAAAAGGATACCCTACCTTTTATTTCCTACATGCAGTAAACTGTTTCACATCAACTTTAAAATTATTAAAGAAAACAGCAAACCACACTAACTTTGAAGTCACAACAAAACCCAACAAAACCCACCTTTCCTACCACATACTAAGTAAGCTCTCAGTTAGGATGCAGGCACTGGCACAGGTCTGTTGGTACTACAATGAAAACTCCCTACAAATTTAAGGAGCTTTACTACCTTTAAAACTGGTGCTGTTAAAGCAAATGGTGAGGATTTGCTGTTAGCCTTCAGTTAGAACAATTGTTTCTGTTATTCATCACAAGTCTCCTGTAAAATTGTCTACCTGCAGGTAGTACTGGAAGTCAGGCGACTTTCCTTTTTGGTATTGTCACTAGAAGTAGATCTGGAGGCCAAGTTAAGTTACTACAATTACTAAATTTCTGAGAGTGTATTTGCACATGTGTATCTTAAGAGGCTTCACAAACAGTTCTGTTACTCAGCTGGAAGTAGTAGAACCCTGCTGCCTATTACAGCAGCACGGCCACCTGTAATCCCCTATTTTAAACATACTTCTGCACCAAATCATGCAGTAGTGACTGAAAGGAATCCATCAGTCTGGCTATATTGGCCACAATGAACTACAGTATTCCCAAAGTTGACTTCCTGCTAATCACCAGGCACTTCAAAATCAGCAAACAGAAGACTTCCCTACGGTTTTATCCTCTGTTTTAGTCTGAGCAGATTGTTTTCTGGTAATGTGGCTAAGTAAAAAATGAGATCTGAAACGAAACTGGACAACATACAAGCTAGCAGTTTCCTTACATACTAGGAAAAAACAATTACAAAACTCTGATAGCTTGTGTATTAGAAGCAGTAGAGAACTCCAGAAACAGCAACCTGCAGGATTATTTACTTTACAGAAAAGCATGTCTGATTTAAAAATCATCTGGCTGCACTGGAAAGCAAAGCAGGTTAGTCTACAAGGAAGTCCATGAATCCCAGGCCGCTTTCAGTATGACTGGGATAATCTAAAGACATGTAAGCTAGCTATCTTTCAGCAGTAAGGAGACAGTAAATATTTATTACCTGCTGGAAGACGCCAGAACACAAAACACACAGCCAAACAATGAAGTTAAGCTATAATAAAATTCAAGCTATGCATCCCAGGAACTTAAAGAGTAATTAAGAAAGGAAACAGAGAGCTTCAAGCTACCCTTGTCTTACAGTCTATCAGCAAACTGCATTAATTTATTTAGCATGTTAAGCAAAGGGTCATCTTTGGTAACAAAATAACACATTTAATATGCAGAAAAAGAAATTTTACCTTGGTCTTCACTCCCTTCTTTACATAGGCTAGAACTCTGGCCAAGACTTAAGCTGATATCATCAGAGGTCTTGGCAGTGTCGGTGTCTCCTGTGAATTTTAAGAAAGAAGACTACTAATGCTCGAAGTATTAGCACATGCATCTACATACACTGCAGATTTCTAACCTATCATGAAAGACTGTTGCTTTTATGTCTCCATTTGAAGGTAAATAATAATTACAAGTAACACAAAATTTCTCTTTTACAGATAAGTTTCATCTACTCCTTTCATTCTGTATACAAGAAAGTTTTCATTCAACTGCACAGATGTTTCATGAAAAGCTGGAAAAGTTTCTTAGATTAAACCAAACAGAAATAAAAGTGGGGGTTTTTTTGTATGATATATCTATTTGAATGTATAGATATTCAATACTCCTTTTTGCATAGTTGCCAATAAAACAAGGGGTTGATAGTAACAAAATACTCAGAGATGAAGGTAAGGAAAAAAATCAGGAAGGTGAGAAAAATTCACATCTCATCACAAAATTCCCATCTTTTGTCTTATTATTGTCTTAATAAATTTACAAAATAGCAGCTTTGCTTATTACAAGTAATTTATATTTTTGTCTCAGAGGAGTTCACAAGGGCTGTCCTGGACAATACCATTGCCAAGCAACTGGAAATAATCAAGGCACTGAAATACAATACCAGAAAAGGGTGATTGGTTGCAGAGAACTCAAAACAGTAGGAAAAAAGTCCACTCAAACCAACCCCCTGGCTCTGCGTTTACAAGCAAAGGAAAAACCTCTTGTTACATGGAAAACAGAGCATGGATTCCAGGACAGTCTCTCCTAGTGTTCTAAGCACATAATTTACAACTTCAGGGAAGATTTCTTCCTATTAGTAAATGCTGTATTTACCTCACAAAAAGAGTTAAAAGATGAACAAGATAGACAGTATTTGGAAACAACATAGTAAACAATAGTGACTTGAAGTGCCACTACAAGGTAATTTTAAAGAGTAGCCAAAAATCTCACCTTTGATGGTTGCCGCTGTTCCCAGACGAGATAACCCAGATCCAACCTGGAAACAGAAAATGATGTAAAAAGCTGTAAACTTTCAGGAGTCACCCAACTGTTCTTTCCTATTACTGCAACTCATGCATTTGCCTACATACCCAGGAGAGATTTTCAAAGGCACAAAAGCATCCAGCAGCACACTCTGACTCAGAATGTTTCCATTGCAGGCAGAGATGACAAGGCATCTAATTATGCATCCACCTCTATCACTGCACTATTCTGTTTTACAGCCAAGGTACCTGGAGATTTTACTACACTGATTTTAAAAACAGTTTCTAATCTAGGAATTTTCCTGGAAAATACTTAATGTGGAAACAAACTACTAGTGTGATGGTACACTAATAACTGCTGTTGTAAAGCTGAATGTTTAATGCAGTGGTCACCATTGTCTAAAATGATTAAAGAAAACACCATGTTAATATAAAACTTAACTGCTGACCACAGTAAACACCAAGCTAAATCCAGAAACTGCTGCCATTGGAAAAGATATGCATTTTTTCCAGGGTTAGTTTCCAGGTCTGTCAGAGTTGATCAAATGACCAGGTAACCCCAAGAACCTAAGTGTTGGTACATGGAAAGCAGCAGCAGCATGAATATGGGGAATATGACAGCATGAGTCCTGCTGGCAGCTGAATAAAGTTACAAGGATTTAACCTAATCATTTTACTGTATCTTATTGCTCTCTCTCTCATTCCAGCAAAAGCAGTTTTTCTTATAGAAGACAGTTTCCAAATACACAGATTACAGTCACCTCAAAGCAAATAAACTGGTTACTGGAAGACTGTGCAGTATTCCTTGATCTATTCTGGAATATTTGTCACTATCACATTTCACATGTATGGTATCTGCCTTTCAGCCATGTTCAATGGCCAACAAGCAGGCATGCACCTCATATGAAAACAAGCCATTTAGAGGTTTGCAGTCTGCCTTTCTGTATCCCATTATCTGTAATGGATTATTTTGCAGAGGTGCTAAAGAGAACTTTGTATCTCCTTCAATATTTCCCACACCACCACTCAAAGAACTCTGTATAGTGCACAAAAATGCATGTATCAAATAATTAAACCACTCAGAAATAAGATAGGAGAAAAGCACTCAAAGGCAAAATCTGAACAAAAGATACATAAAAGTTACAGCAATTTGACTTCACTGTATACTTATTGGGATACTGTTTTTCAAACACCCCAGGTTCAAATTACTCTGGGGAACAGAGAGTATAATTCTACTAACTCATCTCTGTAAGCACAGCAAATCCAAGGTAATTTGAAGACGTCTGCAGAATTTACTCAGCCACACTACAGAACAATGGCCTTACTACATGTAATGCATAAAAGCAGCCAGAGCTCGTGAATGCATTTTCTCTACTAACACTGTCCTACACTCTTTTAGTTACTAATTTTGCCATGTTGTGACTTTTTTCTCCCCCCTTTTTATGCCTTGCTGAATGCTGTAGCTGAATGCAAGTGCATCAGCATAGGAAAGCTAATTCACACAGGGAAAAAAAAAAGACTGAGAACTCAAGATGCGTACTCTTCAAATACCCTTTTGATGCTGCAAATTCAAATCACAGGCGACTACTGAGCACTGATTTTATCATCATAAACACACGTAAAACACTATCCTTCCTTACACAGTAGCTTTAACTGTGTTATTGTGTCAGCATTACAGCACACAGGAAAGAGCATGGAGCTTCTTCACGTGCTTTAACATTAAAATTGTTAGTATGTTTGGAATAGTTGGGTTTTTTTCAAAGATTAAGCAAAGAAACATGACCCCTAGCCTAGTTCTGTCATCCTACGTGGACCATGGCTTTGTATTCCTTTGAACACTACCAAATACCTGCTCTCTCCAAAGGAGAAAATCTCTGGAGGAAACCTCTTTAACTGTGCTGCATAACAGAGCACCATTCAGATAAAACACCACATTAGCATAACACTGCACTGTATCACATACTGCTTGCTCAGAGAGCTAATTAGAAGGACTTGATATTGTAATACCACACCAAGGATTTTCACACTATTCAAAAATGGCTTCTGTGTCTTTAATCTGACGCTGCATTGCTCATTGTCAACATAACCTTGCAGTCTGGCCAGTCAACCTTCTCACAAAGAACTGGTGAAAGAAAGATGCAACAACTGGCTAAACACCACGAGCCAAATAGAAAGAACATCACATGCAGCGCTATGGAAGTTGAATGCATAAATCTAGTAGACATAATAAGGAAACAAAATGACTTCCCCAGTGAAATTACAGGGCAACTAGAGCATAATGAAGTTGCATTAAAATCTAATAAAGCCAAGTTCTTCAGCACTTCCATCTGGCGCACAGCAGCCTCTATTTATTTATTTCTTCCCACCTCTGTAGAAGTGTCAAAACACTGAAGATTTTGCAGAGGTCATCGTAAATAAAGAGTTTTAATCTCTCCATTTCCACCAGTTTACCTTGCTTTGTACTTTAGCGAATGAACAATTTTGACTGCAGAGCCTGAACTACCAGAAATAGTAACTTTCAGAAAGTTGTCAGCACTGCAAGAGATAATCAGCAGAGGGTAAGTTCTAAGAAGACTTCACAGAAGCCTCCTCAAATTCAGCACAACTGAGGTTTGCCAATTAAGCATCTAAATGACAGATCAAACAGTACCAGAGGAAAACAAAGTCAGAACATAAAGATGACAGTGACAGTCTGAGCTATCCAACAACTCACTGATACCAAAACAAAGAGGGAAGCCCATCATAGTAGGTCTTGGTATTTATCTGATCATGCTTTGAGACACTGTGATTTATTAATGAGAAGAAAGCTAACTGAGCAGAAGAGAATACTTTCTGATGGGACAGTAGGTTGCCTTATAAAATCCAGTCATTCTTTAAATGAACACAAGATGGGATGAGCAAGAGCTATGCAGCTGGGAGAGTGCAATGCCCTAATAACGCAGTTAAAAAATACAGAAAGTAAGTTGCTTATCCTAATACAATTAGAAAAAAACAGAAGTAAAATAATAATAATTAAAAAAAACCCAGCAAAGATTACTCTAGAAATTGCAAAGTCAGCAGTACTAAAGCAATAACTGCAGTAGCTTTAATTCTTACCTGGTTGTTTGGATCTACCCCAGCATAAGAATTGCGTGAACTACAGCCAACAGGGGGAGTCGCTTCTCGTATGAACTCTGACATCTCAATCCCTCCACCAGGGTCACTAAGAAAAACAAAAGAAACAAAAAAATCAAAACATTAACCTACCAGTTAAACAGGAGTTTGTCTGGCTACACTGAGTGCAGATTCAAAACAATTTTTCCCTTGTCAAATATCAGGGGCTCAAATACATGCTAGTATCTCAGACGAATACTGCCCATTTGACTCGGGAAGCTCAGTCAGAGCTGGAATACCCTCTATATATGTATGTATACTGTTACAAAAGCTGCTGCCTTGTAAAGCCCACTGTCACCAGCCAACACAAACTGTGAAGACATAGGAGCTACAAAGCATTCTGAAATGCTGACATATAAAGCTCTCTCTGTCTATACATATTCACATGTAACTTTTGGATAATCTATCCTACTAAAATACCCAGAAATAAATCAACAGAAGTAACACTAAACAGAACTCTTTCAAAGAGCAGGGGAAGGACTCCAAATCTTTTCCTTAGACTGCATCCAAGAGCAAAAGGATGAGTTAGAAAGGAAAGCCACGCACTGTCAGTAAAAGCTGCTGGAAAGGCAGAGACATACAGGGACATTGTATCTCTCCCAGCATGCAAAACCACTTCTTTCTACCAGAAAATAACTTCCCTTCAGATAATTTACACTAGGAAATATTTTGAGGTACAATATAGATATTATGTCCTAGTGATATTATCTTTTCAGGATTATTAAGTATTGGTTTGAAAGTATTTTTAAGATCAACATCAAACTGTAATTCAACATAATTCAGCTTGTCAAAGACAGATACTTCTGAAATAAAAGCAAGCTGGACCTGTCCATTAGGAAAACACCGTGTGAAATGAGTTTGGGACTGCAACTCAGAGATCCAAGCTAGCACTGTTTGTTAACTGCAAAGAGGGAGAAGTTGAGGCATCCTTTTTCCTCTCCCAATACACTTCTCTTCGACCACCGTGATCCAGGAGACTTCTGAATTGACACTGCTGCTCTCTGCTCCATCCCAAAGATAAACAACTCCCTCCCAACAATGAATGATTCAGAGCTGTGGCGAGTACACGCCAACGTTTTGCTGGAGGAAGAACATATGCACAGCCCTCCTCCAGCTGGACTAAAGACACTGAAGACGAAGTCCCTCTGGAGAAGGGGACAGAAGTTGACAGAAGCACTGCAGAACTTGCTTGATAGACAGCCAGTCTGATAGAAAAGCCTCATGCAATGAGACCAGCGCCTAACCATTTCTGTGATATAGCATCACGGAACGGTTTCAGCTGGAAAAGACCCTGAAGATCACTGAGTCCAACCATATATATGGATAATATAAGGAACACACATATGATGTCCAATATATGGACATCAATCTAGGATATTATAAACAGACTGTCTGTAGAATAAAGGCCCAAAACCATCATTTATTTTGCAGTACGACATTTCAAGCTGTTGTCATCTCAGAGAGGTATAAAGGTACAACCTTGGGAAACATTCTAGATCATACAAGAGGCCCCTGAACCTTTGTACATCACAGAGATGATCAAAAAGGACAGTCTGAAGTTAGGAATATGTTACTTCAGTAAAAATAAGTTAATTTAAGAGACAGTAATCCATGAGGAAGCAGAAAAATTATGGTCCGACTTCAGCAAACTGAAGAAAGATGTGGAAAAAAGCCAACATTTTGGTACTGTTCAGCAATGAGACAAAGCATGCTTTTATTGATGGCTGTTTACAGAGCCCCCTCTGACCTGACATTATCAATTATGCTAAGGCAGAACCAGGTAAGGAAAAAAATATACAGAATTCAGCTTCAATAATTTCCACAGTTATAGCCAAAAAAGTATTTTCAGTTGTAAACATTTTAAGAACACATAAGGACATAACTTGAAGTTAAAGACTAAACTGAAAAACTCTCACCTAATGTTTAAGTTCAGCATACATTATGATGACAACTGAAGATATAACAAAGAACACCTTTCACAAAAAGATTCCCTTCATGTTTGAATAATTCATTCAGAAACACTGCATATGCTCAAGTACGTCCTGTGAAGTAGAAAAGTGAGTCGATGCTCTCATGCATAGAGCTGGGCAGTCAGCCACAGTGGGAGAAGGAGATGATTTTTGTCTGGTGAACCAACAGATACCAGCACAAGCAACAGTACAACCCAACAGCCGCTGTACTCTGTGACAGCACACAACTAATGGATTAACAAAAGCCAATAACAAACAATAACAAACTCTGCAAGAAGCAGCAGGATGTACAGATTTCTAGGATTAAACACTGTATGCATAAGGATCGGACTACAACGGTATGTAGAATGCTTTAGAGCGACTTTTTGCTAGTGTTGTGACCATTCCTTTCTTTGAATAAGTTCTACAGTTTCTTAATTTGCTCACTTCACACCTCAGAGCAAGTCCTATGCTTTTCAGCTTGCAAGCAAAAACCTGAAGTGAAGTTACTACACAAATTAAGACCAAATAAATTATGTCCAGCTGCCCGCAATGGAGATCGCTGTGGATGAGGCATTTAGAGACAGTGCAAAACACATTAAAACCACTATTTCTAATTACTAGTAAAAGTCCCATCTAAAAATCACTATCTGCAGCTATATTATATTAGTGTGTCAGAGCCTAACCAAAAGACTGAGGAGGCTGTAAGTCTGTATGAATTCAGAAGTTTAAAACCTGACTTAGGCTGACTGCCTAAAGAAATCTGATATTTGGACTAAAACATCCAGAGATAACTTGAAATGAGTAATTTTGATTTCAGGACAAAGCAGCAGATGAGTTTTATTCTTTTCTTTCGAACACCACCTTCTGTCCTTAATTTCTAACTAAAATAGCAGGATAACTCGTCAGGAGGCTGCTCTCAAAACACAGAAGGACCTCTTCATGTACTGCAACTGCTAGACCATAACAGTTTCAAGTACTAAGACAAATTTTCTTTAAAACTTGACTCACTAATTAAGAGTCCAAAAGGCAAAAGAACTCCAAGCTCGAGAACAGGTCTGCCAGCCACAGAAAACTGCAAGGAGAAGAAACAGCAAAGGCAGAGCAAAAGTTGTAGAGAGTACTGGTTTTATTTCTTTTGCTCACACTTGTTTTAAATAGACTGTATGTAACTCAAAGATGCAACAGATTAGGACACTACATTCTCCTGCTGTCAGTTGTCTTTTGTAGAAGCACATGTGAAATTCGTGTAGTATTATGGTTACAGCTCCCCCGTGCTGATGGGGATCAGCAACTGCAGTGTCACCAGGTTAATGGCTTAGGATACTTTGAACCCTAGTAGTCATTGATGCCAGAAAAGCCATATCCCCAGAAGCAAGACTGACTTAAGTGTTTTAAGGTATCTATGTGGGTACACTGATAACCAACAAAGATTATGCTTGCACTGTTCCTTCTGCCTTTTATGTGAGATCAAGAGCCTGTATCCACATCACTTGTTTTCACAAAGCCTCACAAAAGCATTACTAACACCACCCCCTTAAGTATGAAAGCAGCAACTGCACCAGAAGCCACAGAAGAAGACAACTCGCGTTCCTGTCTCCAAATTAAGCGTAGCTGCTTGCAAAAACATTAACTGGAGAATTTCACCTTTATGAAGAGCATGAGGAAAAGAACTAAACACGGCATTTCTTAGGGAACAGAAAGCTATTCTTTAGTTAAGCAAGCCAAAGTTTTATGAAAAGATTAAAAACCCTCCGAGTTGGATCCTATTCACAAACCAATGTGAACCACACAAGTTCTGTCAGATAGGGGAGCAGAGTTTTTCAAAAAAAAAAAAACAAAAAAAAAACCATAACCACCAAACAAAAAAACCCCCATACCTTACATACATACTTTCCTCCAAGACAGTTTTATTAGTGTTCTGAGTTAACTTACTAAACAAAGTGACAGCTCAATATTAAACGCTCACTCTACATCCCCTCTACTGGTTTGAAAGTTATCCCAGAGTTCCTGTAAGCTTCCAGGCAAAGATTAGTATATACTGTACATCCCACTTACCAAAAAGTAACTCCGTAATTTCTGCATTGACCTTGTTCCCAGTTCTAGTTAAGAGACCTGAAAGTGGGAACAAGGATCATATAAAAGTTAATGAAACTTCAGTTGGCAAGCAGGACACACAGCATCAAACTAACCTCTACTTCTGAGCTCACAATTGCTTATAATGTAGTAACTTGTCCCACGTCAACTGCGCCTTAGACAAAACAGAACTTCTGAAACATCCAGAAGTAATTCACAGTACAACTAGAAAGAAATCCCTTGCCAAGTCTAGACTACTGTTTTGGAAGCAAAAGTTACACAGCTTAAAAAAAAACCAAACCAAAACTAAACATTCAAAGATCACAGCTAAAACATGCGTTAACAAGGCTGCGTTGAAACAGAACAGACCACTAGTTTACTCTCATTAATTTTATTAGTTGGAATAAGTATTAATATACATTTAGGCAAGCATTCTGGCAAAATAGCTCAATACAGTTTTAGTAAGGTACATGGTGATCTAAATGGAGTCAATTAAAATCAGCAGCTTCAGTTACCAAACACAACATGGAAAAAGGGTCAGGTTATAAAAGATTGATACAAGTTACTGTATATCAGCTTTAAAGGAACCCAACACATTGTTTGTGCTAACAATACACTCCCTGAGCTGAGAGCAGACACGGAAGAACAGTCTCACAAGAAGCTACCCCATATGCACAATGAAGTCCTTTTCCTTCTAGGCTGAGCATTTTAACGAGCATCACTCTAGCACTTCCTTTCTTTAAGCATCCTGATAAACAGACCTAAGAGGCTTCTTTCAACTACATTTCCTTATTGCACATGCCTCCTTGTGAAAGTTTGTTTGTTTGTTTTTGTTTGTTTTTAACTAAAATGCACACAACCTTAAGACAAGTCCTTCAGGACAGCATACCAACTGCCTCACTTTGAAAATGGTTCATGGCTACTAGTACCAGAAACTCACAGACAAGAGAAAGGTCTTCTTTAAAAGCTAACAACTCAAGGCTGATTTATTTCATGCAGTCTAGCTCTTATGATAGCCTCAATTATCTGGAGCCAAGCAGAGGCTTTGATAATAGAGCTCATAACACATCCACAGTCTGATCAGACTGGTTAAGCTGGCCTTGCTGATGAGTCATCTTTTGCTCTTCTTTCTCCAAATAGTCTGGTCAGAGAAGGAAAACCTCTGGGGTTTTTTTTTATGCTGGTGACAACAAAGAAGCTCTGTGGAAAACAATCACCTCCTACCGACAGTACTTCAGAATCATCACGTTCATTACGGAGCTGAGCAATTCCACAATTTCCAAATTCATAGGGCAGTCTTCTCCTGAAGTAAAACTATGACTGGAGTCAAGCACTGTATGACTCCTGCTTTTGCAAAACTAAGCAAGCTGAAATCCGATTAGACATTCCTTTTAGTCATAAAAGCATTAGCATGTAGTGTGTGGTCTCTGACAGTTAGATTTTAAAACTAAGTCTACTGCTGAAATAAGATTACTTGTACTGGTTGTGTTCATTAAGTATTTAGAGACCTAATCAGCACACATTTTCCATGCTGTTGTTCCAGTGCTTTAAGCACTTTCAGTATTGTTCTGGAACTCCTGTGAGGGAGGAACCAGGAAACTGGCATGAATTCATCTTCCCAAACCTAATACATAAGTAAGTTTGCTTCCAAAGATCAGACTTAAACAGTCTTCCAAACTACAGAGGTCTGCATCTATATTCCTCAGAACTTATTTCAACCACCATTCCAGTGACACATCTGATGAAGACCAGACTGTTGATCATCTGAAGGAGAACACAAATCAGCAGACACCTTACCTGGGCCCATTGCTGTCTTTCCTCTTGGCTGAAACACTGCTTTGTTCTGGTTTTGCACCTCTGTCCATATGCTCACTGGCATTCCTCTCCACAATTTCTCCCTCATCCAGTGCCCTGTGCAAACGGTAATTCACCATCTTCAAAACGATAAAGAGAGCTGCTATCACCGGGCAGTAGACAGCTACTATCATCATGGAAGAAGGAAGGGCCTTTCAAAAGAGAGTAAGAAAGAGTTAATGAACACATGGTACTGTCCAGAGGAATACATAAAGCTACCTAACGCTAAACAGGTTTTTTTCATACAGAAACGATTGATCATAATTAAAAAGAAGGTTTAAGTATGCTGCCCCCTCCAGTCAAACTTTGTGTGGAGATTGGTAGAAGTCTAGCAACAGAGAAAAAAGAAACAGTTGGACAAGATACCAAAATACCACAGCAGCACCCTAAGCAGACCTATTACTGGAGCTTAAGTACCCAATTCAGCTCTCATTCTCTTTTTTCCAGGCTCTTGGAATTTAAGGCGTAGACTAGGAAACCTAAAGCTAGCACGATTTTATTGTCACACCATTAAAGTTGTTATGAATAAAAAAAGATGGGAAGATTTTAAGCAACTTGAAAAACTAAACCAAGCACAGGGTATGACCTTATTTCAGGGCTAGTACAGAGCACCAAGTCCATTTTGGGAAGACTGATGCGAGTTTGACAGCATGGTGGATGGGAGAAAACTTGCTCAACTGCCCAACAGAGATGTTCAGACTTAGCTTGCCAGCTTTCAATAGCTATTCTTGCACAACAAGATACTGATCATTCTCAAAAGCTAAATTTTTCCCTACTTGCATTAAAAAAATCATAATTAAAAAATGGCTGTTGACATTTGTGGCTCATCTGTTCAAGCAGTCATCCACAATAACCTGCAAGACCACATGCTGCAAAGCTTATTTGTGCTAGACCATTGCGTGCCCATGGAAAGGCAGCCAACACATGTTCTGAAGATAACTTTTCAGCTGTGTCAAAGGTGGCCAGCAGCCACATGAACAACCTCAGTCCTGAATTCAACCGCTGAAATTCCACTCAGAGTTAAGACTCCTATTGCAACTTCTGCTGAGGCCCATAAGGCTTTTACAGATCAGTCACTTCAGCATCAGATACTGATTAAGTGTGGCCTAATAGGTATTTCAAAGAAGTCTTCAGAATACTAGGGAAACTTCAGATTTCACTTTGAAGTTTTCACCCTTCTGGTTCACTTTCTATTCATATTTATAATTTCACCATTTTCCTAGACAGTCTCTAAACAAAATGAGATATGAACTCTCGGTCTTCACCCACAAATACACCACTTGCCTTACAGAAGGAAACCCTCCTCACCTTTATGGTGATCAAACATGCACATCTTGCAGAATCAGAAAGGGACCATGATAGGAGAAGACGACAGAGAGCCCTCTCTCTATTTGGCACATAAAGCTGGTTTTAATCATTTAAGAGAGCTCTGACTACATGAATATTCTTACATATTCAAGAGCTTATTAGGTTCTAGAAGAACTGGAAGTACTAATAGTACTAATAGAGGCGATAAAAAACCCATTTCTAAACATTGTACTGAATGTTGACTTCATAACAAAACCAAACCTTAATGTGGCTGCTTACTTTCAGGCAGTAAGCAAAAGCCAAATAATCAATCTAACATTTTGTCCTGGTTTCGTTGGGATAGAATCATAGAATCAGTTTTCTTATTCAGGAAAGCTGCATTTTTTGAGAAGACCACAGCACTCGATTTAGTGGGAACAAAGTTGGTAAGACACTTTGTTTTAGTTTGTGGTCAGCAGTACAGAGGTTGCCACAGTGATAAAGGTCTTCCTCAATTTTGGGGTAGCCATGTGTAGAAGTTGAGAGGGGCAAAAGCCAGGGCAGATGACTCAAGCTGGCTAACAGGAGTTTTCCGTACTATAAGTGTTGCAATCACTATAAATTGGTGGGTTTGTTGAGGACAACCCTCTTTCTTTGATTGTTACCACCTCTGTAGGGTCTCACCCATGGTTCTGCTCCTGAGGCCTGCTCCCCCACTTGTTGTGACCACTGCACTTTTGCAGAAGCTGTGGCATTCGCAGTGTTTGTTATTTAGCATTCGTTGCTGGGATCACACAGCTTGTGACCTCTATATGGGCTGAATATATCTTTGTGTATTTTACATTAATAGTAGTTTTTTATTATTATTTTATTAAATCTGTTTTAATTTCAACCTGCAGGTCTCCTTTCTTTTTGCTGATTCCTCTCCTCAGGCAGGGAGTGGTCATCAGGAGATTGAACAACTGCCTAAAGGAAGACACATTTCTAAAGCCAAACAAGTATAAATAATTGAGCCTGGAATCAATCAGGAGGCAGGTTACTTATTAGAATTCTTTCCTTAAAGAGATCGAGTTTAACCTACTTTTCTCTCCAAAACAAGTCAAGTCAACACCTAATAGAACATTTGCAGCAGGACAAACTAAGCTGAGGTATGTTCACTTAGATTTGGCATGCTGAGCTGGACAAGACCCTAAAGGATAGGGAGATTCATGTACCAAGCACCACCTCAGCAGAGGAAAGAAGAAACAAAGCTATTTAAAAACAGCATCAGTAAGCAACACAATGTAAGTCACAATGATGCTAATGGCATCCATACAACACCTGAAGCAATGCTACAAGAGTTTCCTCAAGAAATGCAGTGCTTTAGCTTCCAAGAACTCCAGAGGCAGCTAACTCCCAGCATGCAAGGACAAGCCTGTTAACTTTGGCAAAAGGTACGAGCTTCCTGTACCTGCTAAGCAGTCTGCTACCCACTTACAAACAACTCAACTGTCCCATCCTTCACAAGTACCCAGTACCATGTGCTTCATCATTACCAGAAGAGCCAGTTTAACACTAGATTATCCTTCACAAGTACCCAGTGCTCAGAAGTCATTACCAGAAGAGCCAGTTTAACACTAGATGACAAAAGCTAGACTTAGTCTATAAAAGACATGCCTATACCTTTTTATCTGGAGAGCCTCTTCAATTTCTCCCCTCTACTCTGCCAGCAGTGAAGTCACAAGAGTGCATCCAGTTTATCCTGTGGAATGCAAAATCTATACATCCTGTTCTGCAATGGAAAACTTTGAGTACAAGTTGGGGAAAAAGGTAAAATATCACATGTAACTTGCAGAAAACGCAAGAAAGAATTAAAGGGTGCTTTTTCCTTGCAACAAGTTGGGGAAAAAGGTAAAATACCACATGTAACTTGCAGAAAACACAAGAAAGAATTAAAGGGTGCTTTTTCCTTGCATTCTGTTTCCACAGGATTGCAGAAAGCTAAAAATAAGGTAAGTTAACTCCCTACTTTTCTTTCTTTACATTAATTAGTGATTACTCCTCCCTAGATAAGAAAGAGAAGAAATTTTATCATGTCTGGCACACTCTGCTGCCTGATCATACCTTACATTAAGCCTCACACTGTAGTACAGCAGCGGTACCCATGGTAGCAGCAACTCATCTGCACTCCAGCCTCAAGAGGAAGAGTTACTGCAACCTAACCTACACTACTGGTGCATTCTGTTTTAATTTGCCAAACTTCGAATCAATTAATCATTTAGGTGGAAAAGACCTTTAAGATCATGGAGTCCAGCTATTAATCTAACTCTACTGAGTCCACCGTTAAACCATGTTCCTAAGCACCACATCTACACATCTTTGAAATACCTCCAGGGATGATGACTACATCACATCCCTGGGCAGCCTGTTCCAGTGCTTGACAACTCTTTTGGTGTAAAAAAAAAAAAACATACCACCCTAATATCCCAACTAACCCTCCCCTGGCACAACCTGAGACCGTTTCCTCTTGTCCTATCACTTGCTACTTGGGAGTTCTTCTAGTTTAGTGGAACAGATTTTTAGAGTCAATTTTCTGTTAAGGAAGGAAAACTGCAATTTTGTAAGGACTACACCACTATTTCATGGGAACAAAGTGATAAAACTTTGTTATAGCTTTCAGCTAATATTGGTATGCAGGTTGCCATAGCGCTCAAGGTCTTGAGATACACAGATTCAGAGGCTGAGGGGAATGGAAACCTAGGGGAGTCGACTCCAAGGCAACCCCGGGCTGACCAGTTAATACTGTTCATACCATCACTGTCACATTCACTGTAAATTGGAGCATTTTCTGGGGAACGGCCCTTCTCTGCCTTTTCCTCCTGCTCCTTTTCACTCGAGAGGTACTTGTTTACTGCCCTAACCCTGAGGACTACTCCCTCACAATACTGGGTGAGTATAACTCCTTATATTTTATAACTATTCTTAATATTAGTTTATGATTTAATATATTTCTATTTCAACCCACGAATCTTTTTTCCTTTTCCCACCCCCCACCCCAGGTGGGAAGGAGGCATTGGGTGATGGAGCAACTGTATAAAACACGGCAGGACTCAAGACCGATCCCCACCTCGCTACAACCTCCTTTCAGGTAGCTGTAGAGTGCAGTAAGGTCTCCCCTCAGCCTCCTTTTCTCCAGGCTAAACAACCCCAGTTCTCTCTGCCACCCCTCATAAGACTTGTGCTCCAGACCCCCTCACCAGCTGCTGTCCTTTGGACATGCTCCAGCATCTCAATGTCTTCCTTGTAATGAAGGGCCCAAAACTGAACACAGGATTCATGGTGCAGCCTCACCAGGCTGTACATGGCGGGGGAGGAATCACTCCCCTAGTCTTGCTGGCCACACTATTTCTGATAGAAGCCAAGATGCTGTTGGCCTTCTTGGCCACCTGGGCACACTGCTGGCTCATATTCAGCCAGCTGTCAAGCA
>NW_010202286.1:60100-66244 GCF_000695765.1 Mesitornis unicolor
CTCCAGCCACTCAGTGCCAAGCCTGCAGCACTGGATGGGGTTGTTGTAACCCAAGTGCAGGACCCGACACTTGGCCCTGTTGAACCTCATACAATCAGCCTGCACAGCCCATCAATCCAGCCTATCCAGGGCCTTCTGCAGAGCCTTCCTACCCTCAAGCAGACCAACACTCCCATTCAACTTGGTGATGTTTGCAAACTGACTGAGGGAGCACTCAATCCCCTCATCCAGATCACTGCTAAAGATGTTAAACAGGACTGGTCCCTGTACTGAGCTCTGAAGACCACTTGTGACTGGCCACCAACTGGAGTTAACTCCATTCACCACAACTCTTTGGGTCCAGCCGTCCAGCCAGTTTTTTACTCAGCAAAGAGTACATCCACCCAAGCCATAAGAAGCCAGTTTCTCCCGCAAAATGCTCTGGGAGATGGTTTCAAAGGCCTTACTAAATGCCAAGCAGACACCCCCAGCCTTTCCCTCATCCACTAAGTGGGTAACCCTGTCATTGAAAGAGATCAGGTTAGTAAAGCAGGCTCTGCCTTTCATAAACCCATGCTAACTGGGCCTGATCACCTGCTTGTCCTGAACATGCCATGTCAGGGCACTCTGGATGATCTGCTCCATAGCCTACCTCAGCACTGAAGTTGGACTGACAGGCCTGTAGTTTCCCAGATCTTCTTTCTGGCCCTTCTTGTAGATGGCTGTCACATTTGCTAGCTTCCAGACAACTCGGACCTCCCCAGTTAGCCAGGACTGCTGACAGATGATTGAAAGGGGCTTGGTAAACACTTCCACCAGCTCCCTCAGTATCCTTGGGTGGATCCCATAGACTTGTGCGTGTGGAAGTGGCATAGTAGGTTGTTAACCATTTCCCCTTGGATTATGAGGGCTTCATTCTGTTTCCTGTCCCTGTCTTCCAGCTCAGCAGGCTGGGAACCCAGAGAACAACTGGTGTTATTATTAAAGACTGAGGCAAAGAAGGCATTAACCTCAGCCTTTTCCTCACCTTGTCACTATGTTACCCCCACATCCAATAAAGGATGGAGATTCTCCTTAGCCCTCCTTTTACTGCTAAGGTATTTATAGAAACATTTTAATTGTCTTTTAAGGCAGTAGCCAGATTAAGTTCTAGATGGGCTCTGGCCAAGCATCCAACTTCCTTTTGGGGTCTTCTCTCCACACAAGTTGAAATAAGATTAGTATTTTAAACTCTGCTTGACATTTTACCACATTTGAGGAGAGAGAGGTCTCTCACCAGCATAACTGAGCATCCTATACAGTAGCATCTTCAAGACTGGAATACGAATTTAAGTCCTAGAAATTTGCAGCTAGATCTCACTTCAGTTCTTTTCACAAGCATTAAAGCATTTTCATTGGGCATAACAGACTAAAAACCTCAGGTCTGAGCTTGTTAGCAGTCACGAGCTGGCTACAAGCCTGTAGCTGCAACAGCATTTCAGAGAACATCCCATTTTATTGCACATATCTAGTCACTTCCATTAGCACCAAAAGAAAACATACACTGAACGGCAGTAGTCACAACTGAAGCTCTTGTAGGAGAGAAGAAAGAGCTAGACATGATCATACAAAAACTGCCTGCTTTAATTACATTCTGTTGAAAACTTCAGTCATCTAATGGCTGAACAAACCCAATCACAGAAACTGAGCTGAAAGCATTTCCCCCAATCTTAAAGGGAAGTTAAGGAGTACTCTGAAAGACAGAGGGTGAGGGGAATGACACTGATTTTCTACCACCTTTACCTCAGGAGTTACTTTCCAAATTTAAGCCTTTCAAGACAACTTATGAAATCCATGCTATACATGTGGACAAAAGTAAGATGCAGAAGTGCAGGACTGTCCCTCCTGGAAGCTGCTGCCTGTTAGGTCAGCTCACTTGTATCACAGCACACCTTCTGTGAAGAGTTGCTAGAAAAACCTTTAAGCACTCCTAGATTCCAGTGGTCAACCTAGAACAGAAAAGAAACCTCAGACCACGAGTCATGGGACTAAAATACTCCCATTTGAACTACAAAGGTCATTGTTTCTTGATTCAATGTTTCAACTACATAAGTGCCAGCAGGCAGAGGGAATTACATTGATCACAGGCTGTGCTGCATACTTATGAAGAAACAAAGACTATATGGATCTCACTTAATCCCATCTAGCTTTAGACACTAGACATACAATGAAGCTTCCAGATTCTTTTCTAAAAAAGATGTGTAGGTGTCACCTGTTGAGAACATTCACAGGAAAGTCTCCCAACCCAAATCAGATTGCAAGTCCTTACGTAAAAGTGATACTAATCAAATACTCATTAAGCAGTAACAGTTGTCTTGTAAAATGCTATCAAGTTGAAGCATTTTGAGGACAGCATTCTGCAGAAGTATTCATACTGGAGAAGAGGAAAGATGAAGAAACAGCAGATGTAGTTTTGTCACCATTTTCTGTCTATGAACAGCCAGTGCCTTTAAGAACTGCTGTCGTCAAGAAGCACATTCAGTTACAAGTTCTCATTTTTGACTGAAACCTCAAGGTGTACAAATGACACTTGAGTAGCCAAGAAACTTGATGTGGTTTAGAGTGAAGCATTCTGAGGACAGCATTCTGCAGAAGTATGATGAAGATGAAGAAACAGCAGATGTAGTTTTGTCACCATTTTCTGTCTATGAACAGCCAGTGCCTTTAAGAACTGCTGTCGTCAAGAAGCACATTCAGTTACAAGTTCTCATTTTTGACTGAAACCTCAAGGTGTACAAATGAAACTTGAGTAGCCAAGAAACTTGATGTGGTTTAGAGTAGTGTGGGATACCAGGGATTCTCATCATACATCCAGCTTAAGTACTTAAACTCTTCACTTAAGAAACAGCACCTATTTCAGAAACACTTCACTGGAAAAAGACTTTCACATGAAGCTACATTTATATGACCTACTTCTATAACTATGTACACAAGTCAGGAAATCAAGTGCCTATTAAGTGAACTGTTGTCTAAATGAGCTCGACTTTGACAGACAAGTTCTGTAGGTACACACAAGCCCATCACTCCAAGCAAGGTACGGTCCTGGCTCCTCTTCAGTCACTGGCACAGTTTCCCGAGCGCTGGAGCCAAGACTTCACCCCCTTCTGCGCACGTGGTGGGGCTGAAACAGCATTCCGACTAGGGGAACCGCTTTGGCAGCCTCCTCTCTTCCCCTCCCCCTTGCAACACTGATGCAAAACACTGGCCTCTGCATTTAGGGTATTTTTTCCAACTCTACCGCTATATTTTACAACCTAGTTGTACAGTTCCCCCATACTGCAGCATATTTTCTTCTCTGGACTCGAGTTTTGGATTAAACACAGCAATCAGCTCGTACAACAGATATGCAGATCAACAAGCACAGTTGAGTCTGTACAGAATACAAATATCCAAACAGGATAGATTTAACTCGTCTAGAGAGCAGTATTTTTTGTATGCATGCTGCCAAGCCACAGATCCCAGAGTACAGACTCAAGCAGCTTCACCCGAGCAGACATTTCTCTTCCCCTGCACCCTAATTCCTTCATTTTCTACACTTCTCTTTTTGCCACACTTCTGATAAAACAGGTTAAGCATATAAACACACACACTAAAAAGTATTCTGATTTGTAATATAGATACATTCATGTATACATCTGTCTTCTCCTGCACACAGGGCACACACCTCACTTTCATGTGCTTAAGCTCAGAAGGCAGATGAGGGACCGAGGATGAAAAACTAGCTGAATTCCACTGCTAATGTCTTCAGTCGGTTTGCACCATTGGTTAAACCCATCAACTCTAACAGCACTGGCACACACTTGCAAAGAAACACGTAGATTTATGGTATTACTTGATCACCACAACCATTACCAGATTGCATTCTGAAAACACAAGATCAATAGAAGGAACGCACAGACGAAAGATTAGCAACATTGAGTGCAATAAACCAAGCCTTTAAGCAATAAGTGCATCTAAATTACCATATTCAAAAGGGATTACATGTTCCATTCCTGTTGGGAGTTAAATAACATTTGGGGGAAAAAAAAAAAGTGATTAGCTTACTGTAAAATGGATTCAGTCCTGAGAGCCAGCTACAAGCAAAGTTCTTAGGGGATCCTCTTGCCTTTCTTGCTACAAAGCAACTTAAGAATAACTACAGTTATTGCTGCCCCAATACATCAAAACAACACTATGATCTTGAAACTCCTTACGTGAGGTTTTGTAAGAAACATAAAACCTGTCAGCATTCGAAGCCTTTCTATATACCTTGTTTTTTAAACACACAGGGTTGTCTGCCAGCAACAAGTCATCTGAAGCTAGCTTAGAAACTCCCTCCTACACACCAGTGAGCCATGCTCAGAATTCAGATTACAATTACCTAAGACTTTTTAAATAAGTGCTGCCTATTTATCTATGTCCTACAGCAATGCAACATTTACTCCTTTTTATTCTGAAAAAGAGCTTAAAAGATGCTAAAGATCTAAGATGACCATCACAGTTCTGCCTGTTTAGTTTATGTCTAGACAACACTTACACTGCAGAGGGTGGAAAGAGGGAAAACAGCCAAATATGATTCAATCTGCTTTAACTTGTGACTAATCTCCTTACTTATTCTCAGGGAAGTTGGCACTTGTTGTTGCATCTCTAACTTGTCCAGGACTATGAAGCAAGAGAATTTCTCTGACCTCAACAAAACCCGAAGCAGCTTTCTTTTGCTCATCTTTTTCCTTCACACAGGAAAGGGAAAAAATAAGATTAAGTAACACTGACGTTTACCCCATAGTACGGGCAACTGAAGTTTAACTGCTGCTTTAAGAGCAGCAAGAGACTTGGAACACTGGTCCAGATTTACCAGGTGTCAAAAGACCTATGTACAGTATAGATCAGCCCCCCTGCAAAAGTCTCCTGCTCATGCAGGATATGGCTCACCACACCTTCAAGAACAGCTTTCTCAGCAAGGCTGTACTAATTAAATAGATTATTCTGTCACAGGAGAGAAGCAGTACTTAAAAAAAAAAAAAGCAGCTACATCAAAATAATTCTCTTCCCATATTCAGTGAAACTCTGAATGTACATATTCAGTTTTTACAGCAGTTTTCAACTACTTAGTTGAAAGTTTTACCTAGCTGTTGTCACATTAACCTTGGTTTTAAAAGCAGTTTGTCTCACCCTGTGGTTTTCTTGCCAGCAGCCTAAAGTTTTCAAACAAAAAGCCTTGGAGCTATCTTTTCCAAGACACAGTAATATGAATTAAAAACTAACCATGCAGCGCTGCAACCTCCTCTTCCACATTTGTTATTCCTTAGTATGAAGTGTCTCATACTGTAATCTTACAAATTGCTTCTTACCAAAGCAAATGCCTGACCCCAGAGCTCTCAATCTCTGCAACTGCACTCACACAGAGTTTTCCCTTCAAGGTTTCATTCACTAATGCACATTTTTTCATAAGGCAGTTTCTACTTTGAGTTGTCAGGGCATCTGGCCCTGGCAGACTCGAACCACATTCTACCTCACATGCCCAAAACTGGTCACAACACACCTAGTACGATCAACACTTTTTTACTGAGAAATCGGAAGTGAAATATTAGTGTTTCGTAAGCGACACACAACTTCCACAGAAAGAAAAGCACAGGAAACTGTCCCCTTCTCTCATAACTGATCATACCTCTCCTGTTTACGTTTCCAAGTCCAAATGTCAAGCAAGTTCCTAGGTTTAAAGGTTAGTATTTCAGCAGCTTTGCATGAAGCGTCAGATACAAAGATACACTCAACAGGAATTCTCCCAAGCCAAGTACAGTAAAGTCTGGGCACACGCAAAAAAGCCAAAGCAACTTCTTGTCAATAACAAACAGTTCAGATACACTGCCTGCCAGCACAAAATACACTACACTAGGGCCAAATAAACTTCTAGGTTACAGACCCTGAAGCAGATTCCTTCCCCAGCCTCACAAGAGAAAGCAATAGAGCTGCCAGCCAGAAATACTGGCTAGATCTGACAGCTTCTACACAAACGGTGCCTTTTTTCCTGGACTACCAGTGGATCTGCAGTAAAACGTAGGAGAGTTACGCATAATTTTGAAGGAAAGTAAATAAAAACGAAAGCGAAGTGCCAGCGACGGAAGCCCTGCCGCGCCCGCCGCGCCC
>NW_010202287.1:0-2691 GCF_000695765.1 Mesitornis unicolor
CCTACATTGCCTCTGGTGTTAGTTTTATCTAACAAACTACACACATCTGTCCTCTCTATCACTATTCTCCACTAGAAAGCACCCTTTGTACATGATGTCACACTATCTTTTATTGCATTTTATCCCACTTTTCTCTCTTTCTGGGCCTCAAAATCATGAACTTATCTTAAAAGATATTAGACTCTGCTTTGGTATGGATAGTTCCTTCTGGCACAACTCAACAAGCATTTTAATTATCGTGTACCTATCCTACTGACAGCAGGACGCATTGAATTTTTTTCAATTATCGAATTCTTACAAAAAAATCTTCAACTTAAGTAACTTAAATTGCCAACATAATCTTTTTTCTCCTCCTTTGATCCCTGTATGCTCAAAATTACTCATAATAATCCCTATCTACTCCACTATAAACTGTTCCCCTTGTGTTATCTATCTGGCCCTGAAGGGCATACTCTCTGCTCCTGGAGGTCTGGCCGCCAGGGCTCAGTTCCACTGCAGAGAGAGTGTAGTCAAGAATGATTGTGACCCAGAGAGACACTGCTGGGCAGCCCCATGTAGATGCCAGGGCCAGTCTTTTCCCATCAGAGCTGCACAGAGCTATGGCTGGGTCTGCACCAGGCTGCAGCTCCCACTGCATCACAGCCTGGCTGCGGACATGTCCATGGGGACCTGTTGATGTGGGCCGAGATCCCTACCCACAAGGTGATGTCCTGGCCTGACCTCAGCATCTCCCCCATAGCCCCACCCAGTCATCCCAGGGCTGGGTCTGACCCCAGTTACTCTTTACTGCCCTGAACCTTGCTGCTCCCCTATAATAACTGTATCTCAGGCTCATGGAGACTACATGCAACTAATTCTCAATAAAAGGAGAAAAAAAAATCCCCACAGAGAGCTTTTGATTAAACACACTGTATCCAATCTCATTTTCTGTTTATTTTCATTTAAATTATATTGATTTACTTCAAAATTTACTACAGAAATTTACTACTACCTAATGGAAATGTGGCTATTGGGATTACTTCTCCCTTCCATCCTTTAAGTATAGCTCTTATGTTTATAACTCTTCCATTAAAGTTTGCCGCTTCCAATTTGCTGCCACATTTTTCCAAGTCTTTCATTACTTTGAAATGCAAATTATCCAGTCTTATTAGAAGAAAAAAAAAATCAAAATAACAATTAGAAATATTTGAGACTAACTCACCAACATAATTTAAAGTCTGATACTTTAGTATCATTTAAGTAGGTAAAACATTCAATTTCAACTAAACATGGTTTTAAGTTCAAGCTCAAGTCTAATAAGGATAGTCAGTACATGCACTTTTTTGTACATACCATATACTTGCATTTTTTTAAAGAGTTTTTCCATGTCAATATCCAAATTACTTTCTATAAAGTGCTTTATAAAATTGCTTTGCAGGGCTTCCTAAAATGAAAAGTGTTAGATGTGACATTAGGTTTATCTTCTCTAAAGAAATATTAAATATACATATGCATTCACGATCAATTTCATTACCAAGATTTCTGCATAACACTGAAGAAGTCACTTAGCCTCTTCATGTACTCAATCTTCCACTCACAAGTTAACTGCACACATTTCAGATAAGCAGCAGAACCTATACTCCCCATTGCTGTACATCACTGTCCTCATTTACTGCAAATATTTTAACTGTGAGTTAACTGCTGGGACAGAAAACCATTTTCTTTTCCTGCAAGACTATTGGGCCATTATACCATTAGCACTGGTAGTAGTAAAACAAATATGTTTTTAAAACTGGCATCTGGAAATTGCTTTTCCATTATTTTAACTTCTTTACCTCGTTTACCAAGTGTTAAAATGGGGGAAAAAATTACTGCAAGAGCATCCTGGGATCTGCAAGCCTAATGCATGATTACTAGCATCATTCCTTAATTGAACTTAAAAGTAACAGTTCCATCGATATGTATGGGCCACAACAGGATTCTGCTTATTTTCCAAAAATGTAGCAGCTATGATAAATTTTACTGGGGAAAAACAAAGGACACAAATATATAGAATGGGAAAAATCCCAGCAACAGCAATGCTGCTTTTTTTTTGCAGTCAATATTTCCCACATAATCTTTTTTCTTTGTATCAGTCGCACACATTGTTGGAAAAAGCAAGTGACAAACAAGGAAGTTCCAGGAGATATTTATTTCCTGCAACCTTATGTTTGTTTTAAAAAAATGTATAAATTTTGTAGAGGTACCTATTTGTTTTATTTCCCTTATTGCCTGGTAATACTGGGCATAGTGAGGTAACATTGCTTTTAAGTATTTTTACCTCAGAGGTTTCTCAGCATCACACTGTACGCTAATAACCTAAAGCTAATCTGCCTCTTATTCTGCTCTTTTTAAACCTGAGGCCAGATAGATGGGCAGATTTACATATATAGAAATTCTGCTTAGATTGCATAGCAAATAACTGGAAAATAGTAAGCCCTCCCACAGTTCACCAACCTGCAGTCGTGAGACCGTGAGGACATTTCCACTGGTTTTAAAAACCTCAGACATCCTAAGCCATGTCTCAGAATAAGTCTTCAAGTCTTCCACAAAATCAAAAGTGAAATTAGCCTGGAAAAAAAGAATCCATGGAGACAAATGAAGTAAAAACTGTGCATTGCAAATCTTAGGAAAGAGAATAAAACTGTATCCTTCAGATCTTCTGCAACTCTT
>NW_010202287.1:2722-4074 GCF_000695765.1 Mesitornis unicolor
TTTGATAGTCAACTATAAGGATATCCATGTTTTAATTTTTCTGCTTAAGAAATGAGAAGTATTTGTTGCAGTCTCTAAATACCAAGCAAATAAAAGAAAAATCTTTCTTCAGCAAGCATGTTTTCTACCTGAAGTATCATAAAGACCTTTTTATTTTATAACGTCTCTTTCATACAGAGTATCATAGAGGATCTTCAGAAAGATGGGAAAAAATACGGTTAGGACATATTCAAAGAAAAGCCTCTGCAGATCATGTTCATCAACTACTTTGACTGAATACATAATCAAAGTGAAAGCTGGAAGCATGGCCTGGGCAATAAATTCAACTGACCAATTAATCTATTTCAAAATACTCACACAGAGGTAGACTTGAGTAGAGAAAAATACTCTCTGTCCCCATCAAACATAGCCTTCTCTCTTAGCCACCAGCTAACAACCATCATTTTTTACAGTTTGTTTTAAACAGATCACAAGTGTACTCAGGATTAGAAAATATTGCAGTATCTTTATGTTTAAATTGATGTTATCAGTCACAGAAGTACAATTAAGGACAATCCAGCACTGTTGATATGGTAGAAATTATTACATTTCCCAGCAAAGAGTGTCTGCGATGAGTTGTAAACTCCATCTTGGGACCACGCTTTTTGCAATCATACCTACTGAAAGTACACAGTCTTTGCCATAGTATTTTTAAGTGCCTTTTGCAAAATCACATTCTTAACACAACATGGAAAAACATTTTGTGGCGTTTTTTTATTCCTATTTGTAGCACAGAAGGCCCCAAAAAGACCCTTGCAGATAATTTCATTTTCCTGAAACACTTTATGAATTTAACTTCTATGAGATTCTCCTATGAGATTCTCCATTTCACTTTCAAAGGGATAGTGATCTTAAATGTTAAACTAAAATTTGGTGTCAAATCAGCTAAAGAAGGTCTTCTGTTAACAAGCAACACAGAAATTTTACGGACTGAAATCCCAGGCCTGAATATCAGGATCTTGTAATCCACTGTCCAGGAATGATGGTGACAAGCTGAGGGAGACATGAAAGGCTGCAAGGGCAACAAACAGTCAAAATAGGAGATCACTATTTCCCCAGTACAGAGCAAGCTCAGTTCACACTGGAACATAAGGAGACCGAATTTTCAGACATCGTTAGAAATTGTTATATCAAGAAGCTCATAAGGTCTGAGCTCAATAGAGCTCAGATCTTAGTGCTACTTGACTTGATTCTGAAGAGCAAAAAATTTTGTTTGCTGAAGTCACTTTCAAAGAGCAACAGTAACCATAATGTGCTTGTATGCAAACTCCTTACACAAAAAGATAAAGAAAAAATAATTGCAGCAGCAGGAA
>NW_010202287.1:4105-7845 GCF_000695765.1 Mesitornis unicolor
GGAAAATATGAACTCTATATGATGTAGAGGCCTATTTGAAAGAAAGAGACTAAGGCATTTTAATTGGCAAAATAATGTGGAAATATCTTAAGTGCATTATTTTTAATGTCACTGTAACATAGAATATAATTACATATTCAAAACCATTTGGAATTTTTATCATTTCTTTCAGCTCTTTCTTTATAGAATTTCCATCTATAAACATCAAAAGCAGCTTCATTTTTAGCTGACTAATAATTCAAAATTAATTATACTAAACTCCAGAGAGATGGTCTGTTGCCAAAATTAACTTATTTAACTTCAAAAAAGGACATCACTGAAACATTATTTCTGATTCACAGCAGAAACTATAAAGTTACCTAGTATCTACAATCTAGTATGTGCTTTTTGGCTTAGTAATGTTTACTGTCTTTTTAGAGCATAAATCAGAATACCATGCTGTATTCCATTTACATGGAAAATAGTTACCATCACATTTAAAGTTACTACAGTCTTTTGTGTACCACTTACAAGCAGTAATACTTTTTCCCAGATTTTAAATCAACTTAAATTACCATTCTTGCAGTAGGTCATATTCCAAGGTAAAAATCATGTATTTGCAAGATAAATGTAAAATTTGCACAGAACTCTAATGTGTACTTCAAGTAAGTCATCACCCCTCCTCTTCCAGCAGAAGTGCTGCAAAGCTAGTCATGACCAAACATGTCATTGTAAATAATCATGCTCAAGACAGAGCACCTACCAGACCCAAACTGCAGAGACAGGAAAACTGTACCATAATATCAAGTCATCAGCATCCACACATATGGCAAATCAGCTACTTCTGGTCATTCACACTATGGGTGTTAAAAACAATTAGGAAGGATCCTCTGTTGTTTTTTTTTTATTAGTTTTGGGGGTGGTTTTCTGGTTGTTTGGTTGGGTTTTTTAACACAGATCAGCAACTTCCTCAAAACAGGCTTTTGTATATGGGGTGTCCCTTCCCCACAGCTCCTTATTCTGCCCCATTAGAGTTCCTATCATAAGAAAATGTCGAGGGCAAAAGCTCACTTGGAATACATACATCCTACACCTTAATACAGCATGATTCACACAGCACTTCTGCTAATGTGTTCTTTTTAATCTTTCTATACAAGGTTTAAGGGACTTTGAACAAAATCTTGCTTTTCACAATGCGGTGAAACCACTGTAACAAGTAAGATAAAAGTCAAGAGAAATATTAAGCTTAAAGTGAGAACAAGGTGAGAAATCAGGGGGCAGAGTGGATCCAGTTTTCTGAGAGGCAGTTATCCAATTGCTTCTACCTACCCTGAAAGAAGCAGACCTTTAAAATGAAGTACAAAGACAAAAATCAATAAACAGAAATAGTGTGTCTTTTGATACCTTCTCCATCACCAGGTCAATCATGTTGATGTTTGAATTGTACAGTATCTTCCCATGTAATAAAGGTTTCAGGAAAGTCCATAGCAAGGCCCCATTAGAAGACTGCAAAATCTCCTGATAAAGCTTCAAGCAGAATGGAGCTGCAAAAACAAAGACACACTCAAATTTAAGACAGACAACACAGGTGAGGTTGGATTATTTTTCTTTTTTTTTTTAATGCACAGAAAAGCTTGAGTTTTAATTTAGGATCTGCCACTAAACACTCACTGCAGGTCTCTTAATAGAAATTATTTAACCACAGTTTATGATAGTGTTGAGGATGCAGAACTATAAACATTTGTCAAGAAAAGAAAGAATCGGAATCTAGAGAGATTCTCACATTTTTGAAACGCAGCCTATGAATTCCATTTATCCTAAAAGTTACATTAGTGCATTTTAGAGCGGAAGGACACATGCAAAACCTCTGCCCATGAAAACAATATTGAGGGAATATTCAAAAAAAAGACTCACTCCACACCCTCAGTTGTTCTGTAGCTTTCTATTCCTACTTAAGGAAGTAGAAATACACAAATTCTTTTACAAATACAAACTGTTATTTATGCAATTTCATAAGAACCTACCAAAAATAAAAGAAAAAAAAGGTCATGACGCTAAACTTCATGGTTTGAATAAATCTAATCAATTTACTTTTCCATTCCATAACCAAAGCAACATGTTCCTACATCAGATGGGGCTATTAATGTATTAGGGTGTATGTCCTTCAGAACTAGGATACAAGCAATAGCTTCCAAGATATCCCACTGCACTTGCACTCAAGTAAAGGCAAATAGTTTCCTGTGAGAAACATTTAGATTTTTATGCCCAAATCATGTGTTATGGGGTTTTTTGTTGTTTATTATGAGTGGATTTTGAAATAGCCCATTTCCAGAGCTGAGACGAAATATTAAGTAACATCATTAACTCCTCAAGGAAGACAAATTTTTGTACATAACAGAAAACTAGGACAAAATATTTAAACTGCAGAAAGTTAAAGAAACAAGTGTGAGAAATATGTCATTAAGAACATATATTTCTTTGCCCAAAATTTTACTTTCTTCAAAGGAACAATAATTACTAAACACAATCATTGCTAAATGACAGCAAAGAATTAAGAGGCTCCAAGCTGGCTAGTGAGAAACATCAATATGCTAAAGACACAGAAGACTTGCTAATCTGAGTTTGCTGTAATTTTCAGAAAGCCATTGGCAAGTGTCCAATGACTTGTAAAATACATACATGTTAATCACTGTGAAGGAGTACAGATCAAGTTTATGTGGCCTCATATAATTTTTTTTGTTTTTTTCATTGCGTCATCTAGCAATTTGTAAAATAAAAGAAACATTATTAATTCACTCAAAGGAATGCTGGAACTAACTGGTGCTTTACAGATATTTCAAGGTCCTAATGTAAAAGGTCTTGTAACACTCCAGAGTTGTGACAATATTTAAAATAAAAAAGACATCAAGAAACAGATAGTGCTTCTGGCCTAGTGAGATTTGAAAGAGAGTAAGTCTCAATCTCTCTTATCAGCCATCCTGCTAACTCCATTCTTCAAACAGGAAAAGCAAGCAGAGCTGCCTGCTTACTGCTGTCCTACACACAAGAGAAGGAGGCTAGGGCAGAGCTCTGTCTCCTCCCAAGGGTCCCAACCAAGCCAAGGTCTGTTTCTGGTTGTATAAACTGATAGATCATAGAGCCATGATTCACAGTCACAGATCCTTCCCTAGTGACATATTGTCACTGTATTCTTCAGGGCAAAGGGCCACTGAGGCACTAACAAGGTTATTAACAATATTAAAATTAATCAGGGTAAGTCAAATGTATATTGAGGAAAGGGAGCAAAGGTGAAATTATGCAAGAGCTAAGAGATTTTCTGAGTGCTTCATAAAGAGAATAGGAATATTAACTATTAAACTTATTTTATCTAGAGGGTTTGCATATTTTACTGCACAATTATACCACAACTTTGTGTTTGCAGAAGGCATGCAGCAATAAATTCTCCATCTTGTATCTCAAAGTTTTATTTTTAATACCAAGTGCTTTAAAAATTGTAATAAATATGTCTCTAAGGCAAGAATATTCTTATTTATTATTTGCAAAGATAGAAAACAACCAGAATTACTTGTGTCTCATCCACAATTATCTCATAGCCATAAAACTTTTATCGATCAATATTTGTGCTCAGGATTACAGTGTCAACTGAGACGTCAGCTGGTATATAAACATTTCCATTGAACAGGAAAAAACTTCTCTAAACTCTGGACGCATACGTGCAACTTTTAGTTGGTAATTTTTCTTACTTGAGTCTTCAGGAATGC
>NW_010202287.1:7876-37948 GCF_000695765.1 Mesitornis unicolor
ATTTTGCCATATTGTCCTCCAAAGGTCCCATGATTCTGGGCATGTCAATAAACAGGTTTGCATTGCTGAAAAATGAAGATTCTTCTTTACACACTGCCTTGATTACAGACTGCAGGGATCCAACAGCTGAACTTCTGAACTGCCCACCTTGCAAGAGCTAGAACCGATAAACAAAAATACAAATGAATAAAAGTTGCTTTTAGTGGTTTTCTCTAAATATTGGCATCCAAGGAGATTGACAAAATCAGACTGTTGAAACTATCTACAAGAATGAGGGCCTGCTGTGTTCTTTTCTCTTCTCCTGATCACCTTTCTTGTGGGAGAGGGGGAGAAGGTAATGCAGTTTTAATTGCCAGGATACTCAATGAAAGACAGTAGTATAATGCACTACATTAAACTTCGAAAGAGACTGTGTATTGGTTAGGCAGAAAATGAATGAAAATATCAAGACAACTGAACTGCAGATTTCTTTCACAAAGTCTTCTCCTTTGGGAGATTCCTCTTGTGTCACAAAGACAACAGAAACAACCCAAAGCACTTTGCATATGAATGTTTGCAGTGAAAACAGTTGGTAAGAAGAAAAGAAATATTCAAGTGCACATGCCCTAAAAGCCTATTTTCCAAGCACATCTTTTAACTTGTTAAACGTGCTTCTATTTTTTGCACATCTTGAGTTATACCAGCATTTAGTATTGCCATTTGTTCATGACTAGCACACATCTAACGAGAGCAACCTGGCTGCTTTTGTCTTAAGCACTATCATTCACCACATTAAAACAAAAACATACAAATGAACAAACAAACAAAAAACCTCAAAACCCAGCCTCCTCCGTGCAGTTTCATTTTTCAAATAATGTGCTCAGTTGTAACTGCTGTCTCGTGTAAGGCCATAAAGATGTGCAGTTCTAAGAGAAGATACAACTTCAAGGCAACGTGGTGCTAGAGTATAACTGAGGGATGCATTGGCTCGCCTGATACTCACTATTCTTGCAGATGCTTGTCAAGAAAAACATAACTAGACTATCAGATATCATTTGAAGAAGGCACAACTGGCAAATAGAAAAAGACTCTGATATGTAAACCAAACACTTTTGGCACTGAAATAAATTGGTATTTTATGACTGGATTTATTTTTTTTTAACATAAGAGTTAATTTTCAAAGTACTACAGCACTTTAGATAAAGACTAAATCACAGACAGTTTAGAGATTGGGCTATTAGAAACAGTTTATCCTGATTAATGCACTTACTGAAGTGCCAGGTGCTTCTTTAGTAATCCTAGAGGGATATTAGAAAGTGTTATTTAAAACATAGTGTTGGCTGATCCCAATAACTGACTTTTTGCGTACAGTTTCAGCATACAGCAAAATAAATAAATAATATCCAGATTTCATAATTCTGTCATCTACAGCTCTTGAATGAATCTGCTGGCATGGACTTTACTAAAGGAATAAACTTTATTTATGTACAATGCTGAATAAAAGTGGTTTTGAATCCTTATTAGTGACTATTTGCACTAGGAGGATAAATTAGGCTTATTTCAGACAAAGAACACAAACTTGCTAATTAATTCCAGTTCCAATCAAAATAACTTGAAATTCAAATAATGAATATTTATGCCGTAAGCTGCTACTAACAGACTGAATCTACTTACTGTCTTTCAACTAAATATCTACTGACTCAATAAGACATGTTTCCTAAAATTTGGCTTTGATAAAGTGGGAGATCTATATAGGATGGATGTTCACAAAAAGTTATCTTTGATCCAGTTGTCCTAGTTTAAACAAAATGAAGTAGGTCTGTAATCAAGGCTGATGAATCCAAACAAGCGGCCTCCTACAAACAAAACAATCAGTCAAGCCAGTAACTCCAAGTTGACGCAAGAGGAAGGCTGGTACTGAAGATTAAAAAGCTATCTGGAACTGGATTCCCAAAGGGGGCAAAAACCTCATAGTGTAGGGGCTTCTGATCTAATTGGACAGCTGTATGCTTAAAAAAATTATTATGAATAAAACCAAATTCATGTGGAATAGAAATATCAGCTATTCAACAAAAGAAACAGAAGTGAAGCCAGGGTACAGCTTGCACATAAAATTAAAATTAATTCAGAATCACTACATTTAGAGAGAGAAAAATAATTGCAGTTTTCCTGGAAAACTACAAAGAGGTTAAAGATAAAACAAAATTTTACTAAACTGGCAGGTTAAAAGAAAAAAATGCTGAGAAATAAATATTCCTACTTCTGGGTAGACACAAACAAAACAAAGTCTTTACTGTACTGAAATTGACAGAATCAGGGGCGAAAATGGCAAAATTGCTGATTTAGTTAAATTGTTTTTCAGATTTTAGAAAATTTATCTATACACAAGGATGAGTGACATAATGCTCCAGGAAATAATGGATATCTCACTGTGGTGTTTAAAAGGGCAAGATAAACAATAAATTTTAAAATGGAGAGCAGTTAAAGACAAAAGGTATGTGAAGAGTAGAATTTAATGTATTATCAAATCATAGAATCATAGATCCATTAAGGCTGGAAGAGCCCTCTAAGATCATCAAGTCCAACCATCAACCCAACACCACCATGTCCACTAAACCATGTCTCAAAGTGCCACATCTACACATTTTTTGAACACCTCCAGGGATGTTGACTCCACCACTTCCCTGGACAGCCCATTCCAATGTTTGACCATTCTTTCAGCAAAGAAATTTAATAATATCCAATTTAAACCTCCCCATGTGCACATTATTATTTCAGACCAATACAATATATTTATGTGGGAAGGCAAGTGCTTTTTCCCAAAAAAGACATATGCTATCTCTAAACTAAGTGAACTGTAATAACCAGTTAATGTTCTTGTCCTAGAAAATATTAATCAGTATTAATCCAATAACTATGCAGGTAAAAAATTGCACTAAGAAGATATTGCAGGGACACTGTTAAAAGGAAAGAAAACACTGGATCACAGCGAAGTTACTAGTGTTATTTCTGTGAAGTTCATCTTAGGTCCACGATGATAAGTTTTTTTAGCCCTGAGAGAAGCAAATTACTGAAATTTGCCTATAATTTAATAACAGAAAGTATTGCAGGAGAAAAGAAGATCAGAATGTGATAAACCAAGAAAGCTATTACCTAATTTAAAGTAAACAAAATATAAAGTTAACCAGTACAAAACTTTATCAACTGAAATCATGAGACTCTCTTATAAAAATGGAGCTTACGTGGGTACATCACCAATCCTCGAACAAGTAAGAGACAAAAATGTATACAGCTTACAAAAAAGGTGAATGCAAGATTAAGGAAGTCATTTTTGTAGATATAGACATGAATGAGCAGTACGACAAGAGTCATCTCCCATAACTCCCCTTAAAGGCACTACCTGTTTCTTGTGCCCAGCATTTAAGATTAGGCTTAACACAGCATGAGAAGATGACACTAGCATGTCTGAGGCAACTGAGAGCCTGTTATAAAAGAAAAAACTAAAACAAACACTAAAATAAATATATTTAACCTATCAAAACAGAGGACTATGAGTGGCCTTTCACAAACACATGGGCAAGTCAGAGCAGTTATAAAAGCTACAGAACATTTTTGATACAGGAGTAAACTTACTCACCATGGATAAATTTGAGTCAGAATTCTATACATTTACAACACCAAGAGGCTTTTCAGTAATGACAGTTTTAACAGAGAACTTGTTGAAGTTAACAGAGAAACTACAGAATGGGACCACGTTTCACACCTGACAGCATTCAGTAACTCAGCAGTTCCCCTCCAGCTTATCTATTCATGAGTGACAAATATACCTGAAAATTAGCTATGGAAATTGAAGCAAGTAATTTCAAACAGCAAAAAACAAGCAAGCAAAAATCATGATCGAAATCAGCAGTGTTTTTTGTCAGAGAGATATCCATTCACTCGCTGTTGTCAACAGCAGAATGTGGTTCTGTATTTAAATTACTACTGACTGGCAGATACTGATTTTTTACATCATCTTTTATTACACAATATGCAGCAAACACATACGGCTTCACATTTTACAGATATTTTAAAGGTATTTCTTGCTTTCCATTTTGTCCTTCAGACAAAAATCCACATGCATAATTGACAATTACTTTATTACATCTTTCATTATAGAAGTGATTATTTTTTATATCAACTAACTTTTCCAGTTAGAAGTTATGAAGAAGACAATCTGTCTTACACTGTGCAGAAGATCCACATATTTTTACTTTAAAAAGCTTTACATACTTTATTTGGTAATCTTCTTAGGTCACTGAACTACTTTGCTGTTGGTTATAATGAAAATAAAAATCCAGAATGATGGATGCTTTTTGAAAAGAAATAAAATATTTAAGGAAGAAAGTGTGTAAGCAATATCTGCGCTTTAGTAGCACACTTATTCAGTACGACAATTTTGGCCACTATAGAAAAAAGCAAACAAAAACATCAATAATTAAAGGCATTATTAGAAGGCAGAAAAAAAATCCAGTTCCATCTGTAAAGGAAGTGATACTTAAAAATAAACAACTTTTAGTAGTTTAAGAAATGAGAAAAAGATAGAGACAGAGGAGCCCTTCAAGACATCAAACACTTAATTTATTAACAAAAGAAAGACACTGCATTTTTTAATCCTTCACAAATTATTAAGTGATAGAAACAAACAGCATTTCGCAAGAAAAAAAGGAATTAACAACAACTCGGAAAATAAAGAGTGTGTCAGAAAAAGTGACCAAAAAAGCTAAGAAGTAAAAAGGAACAAAAATTCTAAGGTTAAATAAATGCTAAATCACAGGTTAGTATGGGTTGCCATGGAGCAAAGATTACAACTGTGACCAGATGGCCCTCTGCTGTTTGATTTGTTCCTTTGCAGACTTTTTTTGAACAGGACTTCTTGAGAGGTTCCAGTATCAAATAAGCACCTTTGGAATATCAGTCTAAAAAGAATACTTCATTTGTTCGAAGGAAAGTCTGACACAAACAGAAGGAGTTTAAGGAAAGCAGAAAAGATATAACTATCAGATGAAAGCCACCTTTCACTGTGGCAGCCAAAGAGCTACCCCAAAGTAGAGAGGCTCAAAACCAGAACTAATACGCACAGAACATCATTTTACAACATGATTATTTGTCACACAGATTTGAAGATATTGAGAAAGATTGGGGCCAGTCCTGCTTAACATCTTTATCAATGATCTGGATGAGGGGATTGAGTGCTCCCTCAGCAAGCTTGCAGATGACACTAAGTTGGGAGGGAGTGTTGATCCGCCTGAGAGTAGAAAGGCTCTGCAGAGGGACCCGGATAAGGTGAATCAATGGGCTGAGGCCAACTGTATGAGCTTCAACAAGGCCAAGTGCCGAGTCCTGCACTTCGGTCGCAATAACCCCATGCAGCGCTACAGACTTGGGGACGAGTGGCTGGAAAGCTGCCAGGCAGAAAAGGACCTGGGGGTGTTGGTGGACAGCAGGATGACCATGAACCAGCAATGTGCCCTTGCGGCCAAGAAGGCCAATGGCATCATAGGAAGGGGTGTGGTGAGTAGGTCGAGAGAGGTTCTCCTTCCCCTCTACTCTGCCCTGGTGAGACCACATCTGGAATATTGTGTTCAGTCCTGGGCCCCTCAGTTCAAGAGGGACATGGAATTTCTTGAAGGAGTCCAGCGCAGAGCCACAAAGATGACTGAGGGAGTGGAGCATCTCCCTTATGAGGAGTGGCTGAGGGAGCTGGGTCTCTTTAGCTTGGAGAAGAGGGCACCGAGGGGTGACCTCATTAATGTTTATAAAGTTGTAAAGGGCGAGTGTCAGGAGGAAGGAGCCAGGCTCTTCTCTCTGATGTCCAATGACAGGACAAGGGGCAATGGGAGCAAGCTGGAGCACAGGTGGTTCCCTGCAAACAGAAGGAAAAACTTTATTACTGTGAGGGTGACAGAGCACTGGACCAGGCTGCCCAGAGGGGCTGTGGAGTCTCCTTCTCTGAAGACATTCAAAACCAACCTGGACACGTTCCTGTGTGACCTAGTTTAGGTGATCCTGCTCTGGCAGAGGGGTTGGACTGGATAATCTTTTGAGGTCCCTTTCAACTTCTAATATCCTTCGATTCCATCACTGTGCTAGCTGTATAGATGCGTGCACAGCAACTGCCCCTTAATGCAGGGACAAGAGAAATATCCTCACTCACACCTCATGCCACTATTTTAAAATGTCAAGCGGAACTATCACATAAAGACCTCAAGTGACTGTACTGGGTTTGCATAGCAAGGTTTTGGTAGCAGGAGGGCTACAGGGTTGGCTTCTGTGAGAAGATGCCAGAAGCTTCCCCAATGTCCAACAGTGCCAGTGCCAACAGACTCAAGATGGACCTTCCTCTGGCCAAGACCAAGTCAGTCAGCGACGGTGGTAGTGCCTCTGTGATAACATATTTAAGGTGGGGGGGAAAGTTGCTGTCAGGAGCAACTGTGGCTGGAGAGGGGAGTGAGAATATGCGAGAAACAACTCTGCAGACATCAAGGTCAGTGAAGAAGGAGAGGGAGGAGGTGCTTCAGGCACCAGAGCAGAGATTGCCCTGCAGCCTATGCCTCCTTGAAATCTTACCCTTTAAAAAATTAAAAAAAAATAATTAAAAAAATAAAAAAGCAAAGGTACTTCTTATAAACAAAGTAAATATGCTTATAAATAAAACAATGGTATTAACAGAAAAGGCATAGCTATCTTCAAATCACAGATGATACATGCTGTTGTTCATCAGTAGCCTAACACCACATTAACACATGGTAACAGGGCTATGATCTCATAAGTTAACAAAAAAGTAATGACAGAAACAACACATTGATATTCTCAAAAGAGTTCTCGAAAGAGAACAAAAGAATCTTCCTAGCATCTATGGACTTTCTTCTAAGTTCCCAACTTTCTACGATACAATTTCTATTAGCGTTCCTCCTTACTAAGCACACATCTCTAACAAAGAACCTCAAGATGGGAATTCAATTTGCATATTGAAAAACTTAACATACCTGGTGCAATGCAGAGATATCAAGCACATCAATATTTTTAATTCCTTGGAGGAACACTGGAAGGTTTTCCATGACATGGTGGGCTTTATTGAGAAGAGAGCTGATACTAGAAACCACATCCAGTAGCATGTTTAGTACATTGCCTACATCAGATGGTATCTTAATCTTGGAAAAGAAGGAAAAATCACAACGATAAATTCCAATTAGAAACAAATTTTAACCTTATACAATGTTCCTGCTAACCATGATTAAAAAAACTCCTTCTAGAGTAACTCCCCAGTTACAAACTCCCCAGTCTCCAATTCAGCTAAAGAAAAATTCCCTGGTAATGCAGGGATGAAAATCCAGAGAACTTGTTCATACTTGTTTATCCTTGTTCATCCATACCAAGCTGAAGGGCACCTTCCTGCCCAAGATGTTAATGGGATCTGCAACGTCCTGCCCCCTTGGAATTCAGTGTAAATGGGAACTTTTCCTTCAACAGGTTCAAGATGCTCAATGCAACAGTGTAATATTTTAAAAATAATTCATAACTTATATTAAATCTAACAACTACTTTAGTTGCTTTAGGAATCATATTAGATAACAAACCTTTCTGTCACACTGCTTCTCCCTTTGTTTTTTTCATACACACTGCCTTTTACCTAAAACTATTGTGTGCATTTCATTTCCTACTTGTCTAAAGTTCAGTTGGCTGTTTGCTCTTTCCACCTTGCAAGTTTTGGCATTATGAATTTTCTATTTCTTTTTCTTTTATAGGTTATTTAGATTACATGGTAACACAAACTGATTCATTGTTACCTGCCTATGTTAATAAAAACAATATAATCTCATTATAGACTTTCAGCTGTTTCCTCTGATTGTCTTTATTTTATCCACCTTTGTTTGACTTCCTACTACAATAATGTCTGTTTAATTTTCTTCTCAGCCTTCACTTGCTTTTACAAAAAAAAAAACAACAGTAAAATATCATGTTCAATTAAAAAATATGCAGAATTTCCATAGTAATTTAGGATAAGCTGGCATTTTTTATTCTTTGTTAGGAATTCATTATGCTTCAGCAAGGTTCAGTAGATTGCATCAGAATAAGTACTGGATTTTTCTTCCTTCTCCCCACCTCCTCTAGTTTGCCAGATAATTCATAAGGTAGAAATCTTTTCCCTCTGCTATCTTAACCTATTCTAGGAAATGGTCATGTTTTTAAAAGCGTGTGGACAACCTGTTTAGCTGCGCATGCAGCACACAGAATATAACCCAGCATCTATGGCTTTAGAATAAAATAGTCTTCCTCTCAATGTTATCACTATTTTTCAACTATTTGTACTTAAAACATTTTATGTTCTGTCAATCAATTACCCTAAAAGAACTGAATGTCTGCTAACTACCACAAATCCCATCCAATAATTTTGTTCTTGCAAGTAAAAGTATTATCTCACCAAAAACCCCTACTAGATCCTAGATTATCTGCAGGTGTACAGACAACAGTTTTGCTACAGACTGCATCCCCTTCATTACAGGTTTGTCACTGTATTATTCTTGTCCAAGTCATTTGACTTGGGTCATGTAAAATACTGGAGGTTTGCCCTTCCAGAAAGCTGGAAAAGCTCCTTCCTGAAGGAGCCACCTGAATTGCCAACATGATTTCTACAGCAAATAAAATGTATTCCAGAGTGCTATGATTTTTTCCTAGAAAATATTTTTCTATTTCTTGTAATGTGAGCTCCTATGGTGTTTTAGTTCCAATGATGACAGATCAGTCTTCCACACTTACAAATTAATTGACTAATTGCATGAAATGTAAACTCTGCTAAAGATTAATAAAATTATATCTTTGACCTCCTGTGTTTTCTCTAAAGCTTTCATAATTAACTCTTCAGTGATAATTTTCCTGAGGAAGCAAGAAGTGAAATACAATAACATCTACTAACCCCATTCTTCAACTGTTGTGTTTGCTTTATGAAGCTAAACGAAGACAAAAAATGCCATATGTCCAGTGTTTGCTTCCACAGAGAAGGAACATCTGAAGAAGTAATAGAATTATTTATTTATCCACCCACATGTTTTAGACCACCTTCAAAGGAAAAACAGGAACCAAATGCTTTCTTTCCATCTTACCTTGTAAATGATATGACGTAAGTTCAAGTTCTGCATAATCAGTACAAACATGGTATACAAGTCCAGTGCTGGTAAAGAACATAATTCTTCCACTACCAGGGAAGTTTTACTGTTTTCAGGTAGCTTTAGCAGCAGGCTGACTACTTCTTCATCACATCTTCCACTTACAGCTACCACAAAGGCACTGTAAAAAAACTAACATAACGTATGTGCATTAAAAATTTTTCTCCTTGAAATGCATCACCGTCTTTTATAGTCAATAACGTGAGAATTTGTGTCACAGTAACATGACAATTTGCAGTTATCAACAGACCTGAAAAAATGAATGATACAGCTCTGTATCAGATTGGTATGTTCTTTATATTCTGTGTACTTATAAAAATATTAATTTCTTACAAACATTTACTTTAGTTTGTGAACAGGACAATCTTTCATTCTATGAGCATTCATACCATAATCAGGCATATTTACAATGCTGAAGATACCCATTTTAGCAGATATGTACCTTTGTTGCAGAAAACCCTAAAGATTAAATTCTAGATGCATGAATCACTAATATCAAATCATATGGACCTTCCTTCTTTCAGAGGACAGAGAAATTTAACACTTAGAGATACCTATATGGCCCAGTGTTCACTCTGAGCCAGCTCACATTTCTCCATTCAACAATTCTTTGAACTGTTACTATTTAATAGTGGATGGAGGGGCAAATACAGGCCTTGGGCGAGACTAAAATAAAAAATCCTTGGATAATGAATGTTCGTTTCTTCCTACAAAAATGTCTCATCAAAAGACAAATGCTTGAAACTCAGGTATCTCAATAGTTCTTAGCTACCCTTTCTCCTGAAATGCATCAAAGAAAGCAAACGGCAGCGAGTCCAGAAAGATTACAATTTCAGAGACTGTAGGAGCTGAAGTACAGTATTCAGGGCTCCATTGTACTCTTTAGGACAGAACTAGCTTGTATTGCCTCCACTGAATGCATCTGTAACTAGTGACAATACTCAGTGAGGGAGAGGATCCTCAAGAAAATAAAAGTAGAAGCCGAGGTTGGTCAAGTTACGCAATTGAACACTTTGATTCTTATAAACATCTTAATTGCCAATTTATTAATTCGACTTTTAGATTTTTATTCTGGAACAGAATTTTGCCTTTTTGATTCCAAAAGATTTCCTATATATTTAAACATTCACTTTTTTATTTGTGTACAAGAAACAGGATATGAATATAAACATTAGACTTCATGGGGAGGAAATTTGACTCTGTGATACAATTTGAAATATATTTCCTCATGCCCCACATGAATACCACCATTTCAGTTCAGTTTTAAGCCATCTGGCATTTTATCCCCTAAATTAAGCCCCTCTGAATTTTCCTTGCAGCTTTGTGAATACCAGAGCTAATCCAAACTCCAGTGTTCAGTAAATCAATGCTCATAGTCTTCATGTTACAGGTTTTGAACAGTTTTGAAACACTTAATTGTCTGGCAATGAGCATGGCCAGAACATAATATTGTGATATAAATTAAGGGTAAATGCAATAAGCACAAACAACTCACAGGCTTACTCTTACCATTCCAAAAGCAAGCACAGTAGTACCATACAAACACAGAAATGTAGGACAGCAATGGGCCTGCAGCCATCATTAGGGTTATCAGACAGTGGCTATATATACCATAAACATAATAGGCATGTCTAAATTATAGCTTTAAAAAGTATTTGTTCATCTCACATAATCAGTAAGAGACATAGGCTTTAATGCTTCAGTTGGACTGGGGGAGGATTTAAGCACTTAAGCAGACAAACAAATTCTATGTAGATACACAAATGTGAAATGTGTACATATATATAAACTCTACATAGGACTTTAGTAAAAAAATAAGGATAGAAAGCAATTTGAAAATGCAGTCAATTAGCATTATTATTGCAAAAGACCAAAGGTGCATTGAATTCCATTCAACTGAATCGCTTCCAGATGACTTCTCTCATTACCATTTGCTGGTATCAAAATAACAAGCTAATGATAAAGGCAGTCACACTGCCAAAGAAGCAGAAGAACAAATAATCTGTAAGTAGTTATGACGATCTGAACTGCCTTTTTAATTGCCATACTTCACAAACGAAACTTGCAACTGTTTCTGCAAGTGGAGCATCAGTGACACCCAGTGGCTGCTTGATTGACCCGAGTAGTTTTTAGCAAATGTACCCTAGCTCTTTTCAGTCACGCAAACATTAACAGGAGACAGACTTTGTAAGTTAGGAAGCAATTTTCATGATTTCTACTAATCACTGGGATCAGGGCAAACTGCAGCGATGGTAACACAGACAGTCCTTCACTCAGAAAACTTACAGAATCCACCCTTTAGACAATACCCAAGAGATCACAGACAAATAAAGTGGAAGTAAAGCAAGAAACTAGTAAGATAATGTAAGAACAGTGAGGACTACACAAAGGAGTAAAAATAAAAAATAGAAATAAAAAAATCAGAACACTCCATACTGCAAGGATCAGACATGGGAAGATACAAAACTATTTGTCTGGGAACCCTCCCTTTTTCTACAGTACCAAGACAGTAAAGCTCAAATTCCATGTCAGCACAAGGGGGTAAAACACTGCTGAATGTAATGAAGTAGTGCTGTTTAGACCAGAAGACTAGTGCTACTATAAACTGACCTCCTAATGTCTCAATTACTAACTTGTAGTCCTAAATCTCACAAAATATTCCACGTAGAAGTGGCAAGTGAAAATATAAGATTCCACACAAACAAGGTGGTTTGTTTTGGTTGACTCATCAGGCTAGAGGTTGACACATTAATTTATCACCTCTTTTCAATCTTTTACCTTTGAATGAGAGATCCTGGCTTCCAAGATGGTACTGATAGTTTCTTCAGAAATATTGACAGAAGAACCAATGTCCAGCTTCAACTGAGTAAGATTCTGCACACACTCTTTGACTTTCACATCTGGAAGAGAAGAAAAAAGCGCCAACAATACCAATCTGCTTAAATAAATGGCCCACAGACTCTATCCTTTTAATTAGAAGTATTCTGAGGAATGATAAAGGACACAGAAGCTTCATATAATGTAATTCACTTCTTCAAATGTAAAGGTCACTCTCCTGAAAGACTGAAGAGCTTGTGCATCTGTTTACATTATCCTATAAGAGCACAGGTTATCCCACATCCCTTTATTATGAGAACATTTGAAACTACTGAAGCAGCCTTTAGGCCTTTAAGATTTTCTTCTTCCTCTAACTTAAGTCCTCTCTTCTTTCTAATGAATCCCTGCATCTTATTGGGCAGGCTCTGACAGGGTAAACTGTGTTGTCCTGCTCCAACTCAAGTGCATGTATGTGTACATGTGTATATTCATATTTCATTAAGTCAGTAGTGTTCATAAACAGTATCCCTTTAAAGTTTGAAGAACAATGAAGAAAACTGGAACCCACCATTCAAAAGATTAATATTGCTGAGGAAAGCTGCCGCTGGATTTTCTGGCAACTGTAGCTCCAAATTTTCAGTCAGCCTGAAATGATAGCCTTAGTTTCACAGACTATCAGAACTAAGTCTTTGACATTTCTATTTATAAAAAGTAACAAAAACGGTGAAACAGCCACTAAATGAGGAAAAAGAGTCACATTACACTCTATGTGCACACAGTGTGCATGCAGTAAGCAACTCTATATACCTTCTCACACTGTGTTTATATGGTGCAGGATCATCATATTTCGTGCCTAAATGAGATTGCAAATGTAGAGACCTTCCTATAATGGCTAAGTGCTCTAGAGAACAGTAGCTTATGGAGAAGCACAGATCTAGCAATGTCTCACTTCTATGTTTCTTAACGAACACATATGTATAAAAACTAGAGATACAAAGCACTGCTCTTCAGGATAAATAAAGTCTAGTTTTAATTTAGGTAATAAAGAGTATACACACATCTGATGTTATTTACCAATCAAAAACTGGACACGAGTTTATAGCCCGTAAGAGCAGTGTTTAAGGTCATGTTCTTCTGTATTATTACTATAATTCACGGAGACCATTCAAGCCCATTATGAAACCAATTCAACAGTCAAATCAGTATAGCAATAATTATAACAAGGACCACTTCTAACTGACAGCAAGTTTGAAATACTCTGTAGTAGCAGTTTAATTCATTTACTTAAAATCTACTAATTTTCCTCATAAGAATAGCAAGCGGCTGAAATTATTTGAAGTTCAAGCCTGTCAGTTTACAAGCACCATCCTGTGTTTCTGACTGAACAGCTGAATTGATCTGAATTTTTAATGTTTTGCAAAAGATATCCAGCTGCTGAGAGGACAAGGCCATAGCAAAACAGCTTTAAATAAAAAGTTAAGATATCAAAATTTTGACCTAACTGAGGTCATGGAAAATTGAAAATCTTATTAGCTGTGATTCAAATCATCCTGCTTGTAGCGTTGCAAGATTTGCTGCAAGTGCTCAGCAAACATCTAAGGGTTTTTATGAATATCCAGAATTGTGTTACATTACTTAAATAATTTGTGCATTGTATCCACTTAATTTTTAGTTAAATGAAAAAATCTCAAAGAGATTTTGTATTTCTCCCATAAAAACATAATTTAGAACATAGATACATGCACAAAATAACATCTCTAACAAGAACCATTTGAGGTACCAAAATGTAAAAGGCTTTACACTTGCAGTCGTCTCTGTATGTTTTCCAACATTAGCTGACATTCACAGCTGCCATTGCTGGTATTTTGCAAGGCTCTCAGGAAGCTCTCCAAAGTATTGGAAAGTTTTTGATTTATATATGCCATACTCTCACAATCCCCCTTGTTGAAAGACGGCCACATTCTTTCAATATCCTGCAAAACACAGGGATCAGTTGGTTAGCAAACGCATGAGATTGTGTTATTGCTTGAAGTAGCAGGTCTTAGCAACTAGATGACACATATTTTCAAATGAGAATATAGGTAAGGTAATACTCTTTTACTCACTGTATTTGTAATTGAAACTGGGCAAGAGGTTTTCAAGAACCAAGGAATTTTCAAAGATTTGTGTTTTGGAAACAACCAAAAATATTTGTGAATTTGGCCTAGACTATCAAAGACATCCATTTAAAGAAAATCCAACATTTCATTTCAAAATTAAATGAACTTTTCCTTCTTTATTATTTTAGGATGACCATTTTAATTTTTTTTCCCAAAAAAATTGTTCTAAACAACACCAGTTTCCATTCAGCAAACCAAAATGTCTGGATACCCATATCTAAAGGTTTTCTTGCATTCTGCTTTGTGTAGTATTCACCTTTATCTTTTCTCCTGAATATTCACATTTCTGATGTTGCAAGTTTGGGGTTTTTAAAAATATTTTCAGAAATAGGTCACAGAATGGTGGTGACTACAGAAATGTATTTGTTCCACAGAAGTCTACTTTGAGATATGAGTGTTGCTTCTGATGTCTGTTTACTTTAAAACATTGCTGTTCATATAAGCAAAATGTCCAGGTGGACAAACAAGCAGAGATAATTCATGAAAAGGAGGCAAATTCTATACTAAAAACATGACTTTAGCATTTTATCTGCATGTGCACGCACGTGTGTGCTATCCAAAGGCCTGCTTCCAGCTCTGGGTGAGTTTCTAAATGCCAAATGTTACTCTCTCCTGATGGTAATTTCACGCACTGGTAAAGAAAAACAGGCTGACCCCAGCTGGTAAACACAATTGCTATTTCAGCTTGAATTACTCTGGCCAAGAAGTTTATTTGTATCTAGCTTGATTTCACAGTTGTTCCTGTGAAGATTTAAAAGTATGAACGTACTTTGATTCGTGAGATTAACAGTATCACAAAATTTAAAGGAATTAAAAATAGGCTGCTGTTTGGTACTGAATGGCAAACTAGCTATTCTATTTATAGGAATTCTAGTAATTCTAGTAGTATTTACAGCTGTCAAAGCTCACCAATGTTTATTTAAGGAATTCCTTGTAGGTATCACTATCAAAAACGTTGGAGCTATACCCATACAAACCTCAGCTTTTTACAGTCACTGTGGGGATTCATCATTCAGACAGTAGGGAAAAAAATTTCTTTTAGTTTCCAAAGTTAAATGCATGCTGTAAAGAACACTTGTAGGTGTGGAAACCACTCAAACCTGATAATGATCTCGAACCAGAGTGATTCCTTCAATGACAGAGAGGAGGAAGTGACTCATTAACCCATCTTTACACTTTGTAACAACACAGAAAAGGTTGCCAGTGACAACTGGTTCTTCTGTAAGAGAAAATGTCCAGGCTTAATCAATTAAAAAAATAAATTACTGTAATCAGATTAAAAGTTAACCAAATAATAAAGGACAGAAAAGTTTTTAAAAGCAAAGAAAGTCTCATTTGTTAAGGCACAGAGAAAAATTTCTGGCTAAATTTATTTATCATCGCAGAAGGACCGGTTTGATTTGATTTCTTTTACTCTTCACCATTACACTTTTCTGATCAATAATAAGAACAGCAAGAGCTGCTACAGAATCAGAGAAGAAAACTTAATTTTTGATCTTTGAGAGCAAGCATAACTCTGAGAACCTGTGTATATTAACCACGTCTACCTCCTCCTCAGTCAGGCTACCCTAATCCTGTTTCCCTGTGGAGACATCAGGATTTTACTAATCCTCCAGAGAAATTTTCAAACCATAGCTCCAAGGGAAGAGAAACAGCATTACATAGACATTTTGCATATCTAGGGATAAAGAATCCATATAGGGGATATTTATCACCTGATCACACATGAAGTTTCTACCCAAGCTTGCAGCCCCCATGATCTTGGAAAAAAGCTCCATTCCCCTGCTTGTAATGGGTTTGTACATGGGATAACAGGGAAGGAGTTAGACTTTATGGTTGAATTCTGTTTTATGGAAGAATCAAGTTCATTTCAACCCCCTCCCCCCAATGCTTTTTTTCCTTATGTTTTGTTCATAGGTCAAGAAGGAAGAACAATAAACATTCACCACTCCTTCTAAAACAAGCAAATCTCAATCTTGCTCTCAGAAGTAATATAATGCAACTAAGTAATGCAACCAAGTCAATCAGTGTTCATTTTTTCTCATTAGGTTTCATAATGTTTTCTGTATCAAATGAGACATTATGAAAGATCCTTATGACCAGAGCACTGAAATAAGAATAGCAAAAATTCAGTTCCTTAATCTCAGTTCTCTCAATAAATAGACTGTTCAGGGGTCAAAGACAGAACCCATGTACCTGACACACTTTTTCTGTATCACTTATTCTGAGCTCAACACTGATACTGTTTTACTCTTTGGGAACTACATCAGTCACAGAAGAGTGAAGAAGATAGTCAGAATTGGATTGTAATCACATTTTATGTTTTGTTTGGAAATGAAGTCGGCATAAGACATTACCGATCTCACTCCTTGCTCTAGAACGACAGGTTAATGCCTCCTAATTGCTCTTTGCAAACAACTTTGGGCACAGTTGGGTTAAAACATGAAGCTTGAAAAGCAAAGGCTTTGGTTTCCCCAAAGAAAATATAATATGAAACCTTACCCTTAGGTCAATACAATAACTTTCTTGAAATGTTCATCTTGGGGGCCTCTATGCAAGGAATAAAACAAACCTAACACATTAAAATTTGAACAATTAGTTGGAAGTGAAGTTATTCACCTACAGTTAGGCAATCTACTTGACACAACATGGCCAGAAGCAGGTGGTGTCACTTCCTTTATATACTTGCTCCATTTTTCCTTTGCCAGCTATGTGCTGCCTTATGGCAACTCTGGCTCATTAAAAAAAGCCTCTGTGACTTGACTCAGTTCACTAGCCTGGCAGAAAAATATCCAGTAAAAAAGATAAGACAAAAACCAAACGTGTATGCAGTCTTCTACTGGGTTTGTAAGTCAAATCAAAAAAGCAAGAGGTCCTAGTGTGTCAGAGTAAGCCCAGGTGGAAGGGAAGAAGCACATGGCTAAAACAAGAAAAGAGGAGCTGCAAGTTCTCCTGTTTCCACTGAGAGTTTGAATAAACATGACCACTCCAGAAATAAACCATCCCTTCACATGATCTGCATAAAATTTCTTTCCTGTGCCTCTCTCAGTTTAATTTCCAGGAATAAATATGCTTGCCTTCCTTGACATCACTCAAATTAACTTATTTTTACAAAAAGCTGTTCAGAGTAAAGCCTTAACATTATAGTACTACAATGTATGGTGACACATACAGTCATTACTGTCATAACCAACCTGAAAATATTTTAAGGACATTCAAAGTAGTATACTGCAACTTTTGCAATAGTAGGACACTAGAAGGGTATAAATTTTTCTGAAGAATCTTGCAGATTTTAGATGCTCTGTAGAAAGATTAATAAGAAAGCATTATTTTCATAACAAGGGTATCACAAAAATTTTCAACAACTGATTACATATGGTTACAATCTTCAGTAGACCATATCAGGATTTCAGTATTAACAATTTGTCTGAACTGTCATGTAAAAAAAAAAAGAGCACAAAATCAAGAACCAAAAAACCCAAACGGGCTTTCACCAAGGTGGCAAGTCAACAGCTTTCTTAAGACATTAGGAGTGCTAGAAAGTATCTTGGCAAAATAAGAAAAATCATAATGGCTTCAGAAATACTGAAAGCCCATAGCATATACTGGATTGACGGCAAAGAGCAGAATACTCAACATCTCTGATAATCAGTATTTGGGGAAAATAAACCACTTCTCTAGTGTTTTCTTTTGATTTTTCAACAGACTTGGCTAATACTTGGCTCTGCTGATCACTGGTTTGACATATTTGTGTAAAATAAATGATAAAGGTTTAAATACCGCATCAGGGTTGATGCATCAACTTTAGTATGCCATTTCTCAGCTGGTCTATGTCAGTAGGATCAGTAGCTTCACCAGTAAAACACTTTAGAGCTGTTTAGAGCAACCATCCTGTGGGATTCATTCAATGAGTTTTACTTAAATGCACCAATTCCAGTCTAGCAGTACTTTTACTAAGTTGTCAGTAAACATTTTCCTGAAGCAGTTTCCTCTGCTGCTGGATTACATTTGATACGAGCAATCTGGCAAAAATTGTGTTGGGCTGAAGATTCCTTCAGAAATGGCATTTGTTAAACTGAACAACTTAAGTCTATAACCATAGCCCCAAAAGGATCATCTTTTTTGCATAAGTCATCAGCAAATTTAAGTTGAAGACATTTCAAATACAGTATTTCTACATTTGGATATAGAAAATGAAAAAAAAATACACCCCACCTCTCACCCATTACAAAACAGTAGTCCCAAACATTCCTTAATATTTAGCTCCACAGATAAAATAACTGTTGTCCACCAATAACTGGCATTATTGTTCAGACCTGCAAGGATTTCAAAACGGTACCATCTTCAAATATTTGATTCTATAATACTTCCAAAGAAACCACCTCTAGCATCAATAGAAAAGACTGAACACATCAATACAATGGTTCACACAAGATAATGTGATACCAAATATGGCTGGTCGGAAAAATATAAGTTGATACAAAATATTGTTTTACTAAAAAGCACATATCTGAAAAGAAACAGTAACTTAAAAGTTTTAATTGAGCTATTTACAAAGAGTCCTTCCGTCATTGTCAGCACACTGTCAAAATGAGTACATAGAAAATGCTCACCTCATTTCTGCCATGATATCCTCATGCAAGTCCTTTAGTAAGAAGGTTATTTTGTTTCTGTCATATTCTGTGGTAGACTGAAATATCATTTGCAAGATCTCCTGCATGATCTCCAGAGTTATATTGGACTGAGTAGAAACTTCTCTATATTGTGCATTATCAAAAAATGAATCAACTAAGTCAACTATCTGGAGCTCAATAGTTTTTGCGTGCAAAGCTTCTTCTGTAACAGCAAGATCAGCAATTATATGAAGGAGACTGTTTAGTAAAACTGAATCAGCAGTATGAGTATTATTAAACTTTTCTCTGCTAATATGACCATCAACAAACAACATACCAGTGTAATCTTCCTTAGACTTATTTTGAAATAGTTCCAGAAAGTCAATAATGTCTTTGACAGCCAGCAGCAGGTCATACGATGAATTTTCATTAGCCATAAGGGGAATTAGAGCATGCATTATTTTAGAATAATTTTTATTGTTACATTCACATAGAAAGCTGTTCATAATCTCCTGCATGTCTTCAAAATTTCCTAACATAGCATCTACAGATGATGTATTAAACCGCTGTATTAAACCATCAAAAGCCATTGAAGAGGACTGTCCAGTGGCTAACCTTAGTAATTGCAACTCTTGGCCTATCACCTCAAGTAAATGTCTAACATTAAAATTCACCAATAAATCTTCTATGCTTGTAACAATAGGAAACCAGAAGTTTTCGAAGTTACCAGAAATATTACTGTTTCCATCTGAAGCTGATAATGTCATAAGCATGGAGTATGTATGGTTTCCAACAGAAGACAGTGCCATTAAAGGCTGAATTACAGAAAGAAATGAAAGGACAGCTTCTGTATCCAGGAGTCCAGAAACTTCACTGGTCATATTCTTAACATTAGTAAGAGCAGTCTTTATAAACGATGCTCCTGAATGTTGATTCCAACTTAGACCACCATAAAGATCATCCAGCTGTTCAAGAACACCTTTGGCCATGTCCAATTCTGTCACTGGCATACTGCCCAGCATTTCTACGATTTGTAAAGCCACTTGTCTCTTCGGTGTGGAGGAACAATTGATTAAGTATGTATTACTCACCTGCACTGGCACAGCATAGAGGGATAGCTCATTCCAAAAATCTAGAAGATCTTTGAGAACTGAGCCATTTACATGATGGAGCTCAGAAAACTCCAGAAGAATAGAGTTCCATTCTTTGATCTGATGAAAAAAGCAAGTCAGATTGCGAATGATATCCATCTGAAAGTCTTCCATAGTGCATGAGAAACTGTCCTCCAGAGTGATGATTTGTAGCTCCTTAAAGACATTAATGACTGTGTTGTAACTAGAAGTAGAATTGCTATGAAGAAAGTCACAAGGTTTAAGAGTGGTATCACTCTGAGGTGTTGCTGTTGTAAGAGTCCAGCAGAATGCCACAGAAAAACAAACGGAGGCCTCTGCAGATTCATCAGACATATCTGTGAGTGACTCCAGTAAAATTAGAAGACTTTCTACTTGATTAGAGAACTCCTCTTCAGTAAACATTCGCATTTTTTCTTCCTGAGTCACTATGAAAGCATATACTTCAGTCAGTGCTTCTGTGATGTTTCTATGAGCTAATCTTTCTGTTAGGCTGATAACATCAAGAAGGACATGCAACATCTCTTCCGCGTTGTAGAGCTCATCTTGTTCAAAGAGTCGTGTAATTTGCCGCAAGCCAGTCAGGTTCCAATTACACGAATTGTTCTCAAATGCATCCCACCAGTCTGTTAACATTCCTAACTCAGAGCTGTCAATATACAAAGGTTTCATATTTTTAAAGAAATTATCTAGGCTTCTCTGGACTTGTTTGAATTGACCTATCAAGAACTCAACATCCATGTTCTTCATATTTTGCACCAAGGCTACCATATGCTTTGTAAACTCTTCATCATCTCTTAATGAAAAGACAGTAAAACTAGAAGACTTGAAAATTTTAAGTGCCTTCCATACCAGTTCAATATTCAGAGCCACTGTTTCTATCAGGTTTTGGAGAAAAGTTTTGTGTTCAGACTGCAAGTTTGAGTCAAGTTTGTTAATCACATATTGAAAGAACTCCATTGACAAACTGGTATTTTTCTTATGCAAGAAAGGTACAATCTCAATATCCAGATGAGAGGAGATGTTTTCTTGGATTTCAAAAGTTTTATTTTTCAGAAGAGTTTGAATTTCTGCCAAAAGTTCTACTGCTGAGAGCTGAACATGGTGAAAAGGATTAAAGAACATCCTTGAAGTCCTGTTAAATCTGTGGATTGACTGACTAAAATGGGTCTTATTTGATGTATACCATGAGTGCCCCACTAAATCATTGACAACCATTTGTATTTGCCCTCCAGAGCTGTTTAAAAGTGTAAACATAAAATCAAGCACATTAAAGTCATCTTTTATGTAAAATTCAGGGACAATAAATTTTAAAGTTTCTGCTATAATATTGAAATAAACATTTACACAAATCACATCAGAACCAGTTAGGGAACATTCAGGGAGTATCAAATTAAAAATAAAATTTACAAATTCCATCATGTTCATTAGCCTAGCATCTGTCTCAATGTTTCCCAAAGATTTCAGTAGAAATAAAATATGTTTCACACTTTCATGATGGGTCAGTGACTTGTATTTTTCACTAATATTACTTAATCCAGATATCCACTTGTTACAATCCTCCGCTTCATCCACTGTACTATAAAAGTTTAGAAAGGAATTAAGATGAGATGAAAAATTTGTTTGCAAATGGCTTATGTCTTTCAGGGCACTGTCCAAAATTAATCTGGTAATATTCTGGAAAATGCTGATACAAACCATATATTTGCCTTGAGGTATGCTTTTAAAGAAAGCAGTTGTGTCTTTTATCTCAGTGAAAATAATTCCAAGTTCCTTTTGGGAGAGCTTGAGAATAGAAGAAAGGGAATTTCCAATGGAAAACACACCAGTACTCTTATCTTCTCCCCTGGATCCTCCTGAGATGAAAGTATCAAGCCAAGAATTCAAAAACTCTCCATTAACAACCTTCAGGATAGATTTATGCAGTTCAGTGATCATGACTTCCATAATTTCTGAAACACTGTCTAAACTGTTACCTTTAAGTGAGCTTGTGACATTAACTGCATTATTAAATACACTTTGAAGATTACCAAGGAAAGTTTCAAAATATTTCCAGTCATTTAAATCATCACCTCCTTCAAATATTATTTTTAACAAATTAATTGCGGTGGCTGTAGCTTCAACAATAGCCATAGCTGAATTATTGCACAGTTTACCATGAGTTGTATTTATAAGACTTTCAGAGAGATCTGCCAGATCATTTCTTAGACAGACAAAAAAGGTCGAATTCAAATTTAAGATTTTTGATGCTTCTTCAAAAATCTCTGTCCAGGTTTGAAGCCATGTAAAAGTGCAGTGCAAAGCAGAAGACATGCTTACCTTATCTCCCAAGTTTGTTATATTAGATAGAACACTGTCCAGTGGAAGCAGAAACAAGTTGTAAACCTCTGCTGAATGATCTACAGAAGTATCATTTGATAGATAAAAATCAACGCACCCATTATTTCCTAGGCATTCCGGGGAGACATCAAGAAAATGTTCCAAATAACAAAAGGCAGCTGTTTGGAGTTCTTCATCTATAAACAAAGTTTTAAGGCTGATCAGAGTGCTATATACAACTTGCATTTCTTTTTTTCCTTGCTGTACAAGAGACTGTGCCTGAAACTCTGTGTAGTTGTAAATGATTAGTAACTTATCACAGAGAGACTTACTGGTGAAGTTCCAGAGAAGATCAAAAGTTGCAGACAGAAAATCAAAAACTTTATCTCTGTCTTGGAAATCATGCCATGCTTGAAAAGAGGAAATACCTTTTGAAGTCTCATAAAGAAATGTTAACAGAGTGTTATTGCTCTCAATACTTAAGACCAGATCATCATTCTGATACAGAGAGAGAAGTATTGGAACAAGTGAGGCCACACTAGTACTGTTTAAGTTTTGGATGTTTTTGAAGAAATCGTTCAAAATTTCTCCTAATTCTTTTATTTTATATATGAAAGTTGCATTTGAGAGTAATAAAGTGGAGGCATTACTCACTCCATGAATTGTCCTGAAAGATACATTGATATGATCATCACTCAAATATCCAACTTCATAGAGATTCCTTAGGAAGTTTTCACTTAAGTCTTTTAGATGGTTCAAAGCAGCAATATTTAACTCTGGCCAGTCAGTCAGGATATTTTGGAGCAATGGGATACTTCTATTATGGATTTTATTTTCTGTAATGGAAAATATCATTCTAAATAAGGTCTCTAATACCTCCTCCTCTTCCACTTGACTCAAATGAGACATCCTAGAATCAAGTTCATAGAATACGGTTTTCATTATATACCAGAAAACTGTTGTCTTCTCTTTTGTCCAGATTCTCCGAAGAAGCTGGAAATTTTTTTGTAGTTTATTATGGAGTGCAGAAACTGCAAGTGACAAATTGGTGGTGGATTCCTTCCCCTCAGCAAAACTTTTCATCCACATAATTGTATTATTCAAGATATTTTTGATTAAAGACTGGTTTGAAGAAACTGAGAAATCAAGCACTGTAAGTTCTTCTAGGACTTCTGCAAGATGAAAAAGATGATCCATTTCCTTTTCACTGGAAATCCATAAGTTCTCTTCTCTCTTCAAAAGCTCTTTGAAAGATGTCAAAATGCTGAAAAATTAAGCACAATTATTTTCATGTTAGTTATCTAGCAGGCAGACAGGAATTGGTTGAATATTTATTTTATAATTTAAGAATATGGTTTTATTTAACTCAAAGAAAGCTCAAACATCATTTAAATAGTAGTGACAAATTAATCTCCACAAAACCTCAAATAGCACAAATGACAATAACTTTGGTTTTCAAAAATGTGAACAAAATTCACTGAAAAGTCAGAACCACATTTAAATCAAAACCTGAATGTAGGCAGCTAGGTTAAAGAAGTGCACATTTATCAGTAATTATAGTCAAGTTTGCAAGTCACAGTCAACCTTTAGTTTAAGTATGTTACATTTTCAGCTGCTGAAAAGAGCAAAGCTTTTATGCTACCCAGACTAATTATTTTATAGAAAGTAACTTATCAATAAAATTGAACAGAACCTCTAGTTTTACATTAATTTGGGAGAGATTTTTTTTGTTTTATAATAATTATTGAAAGCCAAAACATTTCAGTTGACCGATGGATAGTTGAAAAATGCTATTTTAATATCTAGAAAAAACCTAAATCATGAAAAAAACTGGAAAGCTCCAACTGATCTTTCCATTGTGTCAGCACTATTTATCAGAAGAAAAAAAAAATTACTAGTTCCGTAAGACTAGTCAAGATTGAGATGCATGAAAAAAGGAGCTTTCCACTGCAAAGGTCTCAAGTTGAAAATACCTTCTCCTTAAATATGTTTTATTTTAATAGTTAAAATGTAGAGCAGCTCACAACATAAAAAGAACTTTGTGAGGGAATTTTTGTGTCAATTACTGGAATGGCTTCTGCAGGAGAGATCCCAAGATGTCAAACATTGAAGGGAAAAAAAAGCATTCCCCACCTAAAAGCTCTTTCCTAGACCTATTCAAGTCAAAGAAATATCTCTTCATGTGTAGCAAAGAAAGCTCAAACATATCAGACTATTTTGCTTGTACTACTACGTAGAGAAAATAGCGCATACTCCAGAAATAGTATTTAAGACCAAATCCAAATACTTGCCCTAGCAAATGTGTCTGCACTGATCTTTATAACAAAGTTGAGAAAGAGCACAAAAGAAAAGTGATTGAACATTCACGATACCAAGCCGTCTTCTACTTAACTTCCATTTTGGTTTTACTGTAGCTATCAAGGATACATAAGATTTTGAAAACACAAAACAGGAGTTCTTTGCTTCTAAAGCTCATTTTAATCAAGCTACAAAAATCCCTGTCAAGTTCTGCATGAATGAAAAGCACAACATGACCTGTCTAACAGTGGAGGAAATATTAAAATTGTGCCATTTATAAACTTTTGATTCTTCACCTTTCATTGCATTGATAGTGGTTATTTCCATTTGATAGGTTAAACGAGGGATTGATCTAGCAAAGAGCTAAATAGCAGCATAATGAAAAATACAGTTCAAAGTCTAGAAATACAATTTAGAAAGTAATCTTAGCTATGATTGCCAGCATAGCATGGTAAATATTTCATGGCACTTAGCAGCAGAGGCAGCTTTCAACAATTAATCCGAAGTTGTTCCATGAGGGATATATATTTCTTTTTAGCAGAGTGACAATAAAATGGCTTCTGTTTCACTGTTCATCTAGACGTTAGCAAGACTATAACACAAGTAACTCAGTGACAAGAAGCCCTTATAACAACACATTGGAACCATCAGGAGTCCACCACTTTGGTTACTATAGATAACACACTCAAGATGGAGATGTCTCTTTTTAATACTTTTGAATGACAGCCACAAAGATGTATTTTTCTTTGCAGGATTTTATTTCTTCCCAGTAATACTGAAAAACACCAGTCATTTAGTGAATAGAGGCAGGGGAATTATATTTGAGAATTACAGAAGTCCAGATTGTAAGTAGGGTAAAGCATTTCTGGAAAATAATTAAACAAAGAAGTTACATTGACTAGTTCAACCTTACCGTGCCCATGAAATAAATGAGGAATTATCTGGTAAGTCTTGCAGAAATCCTAAATAATGATCTAGGATGGACTCCAAACTGAGCTTTTGTCTAGAACATAGAGATGATTCTAGTCCATCTGCAGAGAAAAATATTCACCATCAAGAGACTGATCAAAGCAAGCTTTTATGAACACATCTATGAACAACTTGCTTGACTCCCACTGAAACAACCTGGGTAAGTCCTACCACATTTGGGACTTGAATGTGTGCAGAATTAGAAATAAATTATGTACATTATAAAAGAAGCAAATATGCAATTTTTAAAGTGTTTTGTGCCAGTTCTACTGAATGATTTAAAGGAATTAAATGCAGATCAACACATATCATCTCTACGTAAGACATATCTGTATTTTCCTTACAGAATTCCTTACAGAAAAATACAATTCCTTACAAAAAAAAAAAGGAAAAAATAGAAGAAAACTTCTGAATTATACATGAACTGCAGAACTAGTTCAAATAGGATTAGCTTTATTATACTTGAGAATACTTAGTGCTGTACCCAACACTGAAATTACTTCTAATATTTCTTTTTCCTTGGAATTTCAGTAAAGAGAAAGCAGTTCTGTGAAATTCACTGTCACTGACCAGATAACTGACATATCTGGAACCATAATAGATTACAAAACAGGTACAATGAATTCACTTTTGAAAGCTGATTTCACTAACAGTTCTTTGATTAAAAAAGTACTGCTTATTTTTGCATATATTCCATAGCTGACCCCTTACTGATGAGGTATTCAGCACAATTCTGATTAGCTCTACAGACAAAAAGAGCAGAGGAAAAAAAATAAAAGTGTGTTCAGAAAAACAGACTTTTAAAAAGAACAAGATCTTTCTCAAATCCCAAGAACTAGCTTAAAAAATTTTCATCGGTAACCTAAATTCTTCAGAATCTGGAAATATAAGTGGCCAAAAAAAAAAAAGACAAAACAGAACCACAAATAAACAAAAACCTAACAGAACAAAAAACTAACAAAACAAGCAAACAAACAAACAAACAACCTCCCCCAAAAAACAAAACCAAACCAAACAAAAACAAACAAACAAACCCACAAAAAGAAAAAAACCACACAAAACAGAAGAATTGGGGGCATGGTGAGAATACATATAGGAAACAAACAGGTGATATTGGGTGAGGTCCTTTTTTTAAAAGCTGCTTGGATAAGCCACATCGTGCCCTGTTTCACAGCTCCACTAAAATGCCAAGAGTAACAGAAATATTTAATGAGAAAGAATTCTGAAATGGAAGTTGTCCCATTAGGGACATAAATCTCACTCTCAAAGCTTTCCCCAAATAATGAATATCTAGAGTATTTCAAGAAAGTTGACAGGAGATGGGTCAGGCCATCTGGAATATCAGAGGACAACTGGCATTAAGGGAATCACGTATTAAGTCCTTGCCTAATACGAAACAAGCTTAGAAATACCTCTACTGAGTGACCAGCTAGTCTGATATCTCATTTTTATCCTGGATTAAAGAAGCCTTCCTGACAGAATACTGTTCCAAAAGTGGAGATTCCAACTAGGTTTAACCAGCTGCAATTTTTCCATTAGAAATGGAAAGCCCAAAAATTTTCCAGCTGGCAAAATCACAGCTATTTATCAGAGTCAGGCTTTGTATATTCAAAGTTTTCCTTGCTAATGATTCATCCTGCTGGTGAATCCTAAGGTTGATGGAAACATAAAGAGAAACAGCCTTACAAGTGCAAAAATCATCACCTTTTCTCTTTCCGAGGAATAGTGAACTGTAAAACAGACAAGGAACCATCAGAATAAAGCCTATGCTGTGCAGTAGCTATTTGCTCACCTGACTGACCTCCTGTGGAGCCTGCGTCCTTGTTCATGTATTGAGCCACCTTGCATGTCCAACTGACAAAACTCCAGTATGAGTTTCCCTCAAGAGCAAACAACATTTCTTCAAGTGTATCATTAATTCTGAAATGACACACAGAACAAGGCTACCACGTGGAAAACAGCGATTTCTTTCAAAGTCAAATTACCTCGTGAACACATGCTCTTTCTCTGTAAATGTCTAGCCAAATTCTGTTGCTACTTTACACATACAGTTGTATTGACTTAGGAATGAACTGATGCAGGCAGGCTAATAGCGGAGTCTTTTGCTAAAAAAATCAGCAGCATAGCTATTACATCACTCTAAGCATAGCTAGACTTTACTACATAGGTTTGTGAGCAGAAAAAAAATAAATCTAAAAAGCCTTTTAAGAAACCCCCAAAATGTTCTGGTTCAACAAAGTAGCATTTTGAAATTGAAAACAATTATTTAGAAATGCTATCTCTTGTCCTGAAATACACCTTTACATTAAAAAAAACCCAACAACAATCAGACAAAACACCACTTGAATAAAAATAGTGCTGAGCTTTTCTTGCTCTTCAGTGTTACTTAAACACGAGCTTCTGTTTCTAGGGTCCTTTTAGCTCTATGAGCATTTTTGATATTCAAAAAAGGAAATGAGAATTAGTCCTCCTGGTGATTTAATGGTCATTTAGAAACTTGGAAGTAGAGAGGGCAATGAACCACTGACCAACAGCAAAATGGACAGGGAAAATGACAGATTTTCTAATGTCTAAAATATTATTAATATCTGTGAATTTAATCCCTTCTGTTAATGCAGCCTGTGAAATTTCTGATGGATTCTTGAATGCTTAGAACGAATAGTTCTACTGTTTTAAAAGCAAACTCTTCTGTCAAGTTTCTCAGACTCATAAGTAAGGTAGATAGTTGGCTTCTACATACGTTTAAGTTTGTGACCTAAGACATCTGTCCAAGTGTAATCTCACATTAAACGTATTATGCTCATGTTTTACATTGCCAAGCAAGAATAAAATCCTACCCTATTTTAAAGCACTTTATTAATATAGGGATTTGTCTCTAATATATTCTGATTTAACACCATTAAAGCTTGAAATTAGTAGGATTACTGAGTCATTGCAAATGATAATTGACTTAATAAAAAGTTGAATGAATTTTCTGCCAAAATACAGGAACAGTGACCACTCGATGTGTTCAGAAAGCAACTTAATTCTGCAATATCCCTCCTAGTGTACTTTTTAACTGTCCTCTTTAATGTTTTTAAATCTCCCAGGAGTCTTTCTGATCCAAGTTTAGAAACATCCTGAATAGCACAGTACCAAAGAGGTATGTACCAGGAAGCAAGCTAAGAAGTAGTAGAAAAATGCTTGGATGTGAGAAGACAAAAAGGGAGAACACACTTCTAGAATCCTAGATACCTGCCTATGATCAGTCTATTTCCAACCCTATCCCACCAAATACCACTATTAATAAAAAATTAAATATAAAAACCATCTTATACCTCCCTGTTTTTGCTTACAGAAAATTGTTAACACTGGGTGATAATCAAAAGCAAAAAGCAGGGTTTTAACCTAAAGGTGGGAAAGGGAGGTAGTGGCTGCTATTCCACCAGTGACTGTTACATTGAGCACAAGATTTATACATCCTTTCATAATCAACAAATCCAGAACCAAAGGTATCGCCTGGTCACTTCCCACTTGAGCATGTTCTGCATTAGAGCACATTGTATCTTTCAGATTTATCCTCAGATGTTGACTTGTATAGCGTGGATCATATCTCCTCCAATGAAGGACAGTTTTTGATGTGAACAAGCAGAGCTATTACAAGCAGTGCCAAATTAAGACCAAGATTATCACTCCCAGAAGCGATGCGAATCATCCAGTGTGCAGTTAGAAAGGTAAGTTTCAGTTCCCGTGCTCCACCATAGACTTTTCATGAGCCTCTGCCAACTCTGGCCAATATTAACTCCCTGTATCGACAACTTTAAAATCCTGGGTAGAACTTTCCAGATCATTTATAACAAGTCCTTTAAGGGAAACTGAGCTCTTAAATGACTTTATTTTGCATAAATCACCCAGAAAAATTGTCTTGATTTTATTTTAAAACATATGCTGTGAATCAGAATACCTGAAATCAAAGTACAGTCAATTTTTACAAGCTTGTAGTTGCATTTGTCCTGAAATGGGAATTGAAGGCATTTCCAAAGTTGCATCAAAATAGATTACTACTAGATTAGTGACCAACTTCTAAAAGAACATCTCTACTGTACAGGAAAATTTGGATTGCTTCAACAAAACAAATCATTCTGAATAAGTACAGAACTTATAGCCATATCTTCATATAAACTGATTACATTTGCCATAAGTGATAAGCCAAACAGGAGACTTCAAAGTTCAGAAGCATTAAAAGAAATCTTAACCTCAGAGTGCCCTAGGTAAGACTGAAAACTACATACAAACAGAAAGCATTACATCATAATTCTGTTCTCCATAATAGGCTTCTGTTCCAGGATCTCCTGCACAAACTGACACGAGTATGACTGCTACAACACAACCCCAAAACATTGCAGAAACACTGGACTTACTGTACATGAGTAGATTGACCCTATAACATAAATCCATGAGAAGCATTACTGAACCACAGCAACTATTTGTGCAAATTATACTTTGTTTACAGAAAAAGAATTCAAGTCCTAGTTCAAAATGCTTAATTTTACACAGCTGCTGATTCCTACGAGTCCTGATCACGTACTCAGGTCCTCTGCTG